>NC_081415.1:577841291-577936291 GCF_030272615.1 Cryptomeria japonica | reverse complement strand
GGTCACATTGGAGAAAAGGGTCTAAGGACCTTGAAAAATAAAAACCTTGTTGAAGGTTTGAATGACTGTAATCTTGACTTTGATTTCTGTGAGCATTGCATTTATGGAAAACAAAACCGTGTTCAGTTTTACTCGAGTTCTCATAAAACTTGTGGTGTTTTGGATCTTATCCATTCTGATGTGTTTGGTCCAGTAGATGTCTCTTCGATTGGAAAATCCACATATTATGTTTCATTTATTGATGATTTTAGTAGAAGGACATGGGTTTATTTCCTAAAGAGTAAATCTGAAGTTTTTAGTCGTTTTAAAGAATTTAAAGCAATGGTTGAGTTGCAAACTGGAAAGAAAATAAAATGTTTGAGAACTGATAATGGCGGTGAGTTTTTCTCTAATGATTTTGATAGATTCTGTAAAGACTGTGGAATTAACAGGCAGAAGACAACTCCGTATTCTCCACAGCAGAATGGAGTTGCAGAAAGAATGAACAGGACACTGATGGAGAAGGCTAGGAGTATGTTGAGTGGTGCTGGTCTCGAACAAAAGTTTTGGGCTGAAGCTGTTGCCACTGCTTGCTACCTGATTAACAGGTCTCCTACATCAGCTCTTGTTGATAAAACGCCTATGGAAGCATGGTCAGGTCACAAGCCTTCATTGAGACATCTTAGAGTTTTTGGTTGTGAGGCATATGCACATGTGCCAAAGGAGAGGCGAACAAAGTTGGAGAACAAGGCTGTGAAATGTATCTTCATCGGGTATAGTTATGGTGTGAAAGGATACAAGCTTTGGGACCCTGTTGCACAAAAGGTAATTCACAGTAGAAGTGTTATTTTTAGAGAAATTAAGTCTCCTTCTGTTACATTGCAGCCAGAACAGACTAAAAAAGAAGATGTGATTCAACTTCCTTCTACACCTGAAAGAGTTGAATCGAGACCCCTAGATAGGCAAGAATTTGAGGAGAGCTCGTCTAGCTCTGAATCTTCAGAAGAGGAGGAAGAACCTCCAACTCAGCTTGTTCAAAGGTCTACAAGACATAGACAACCACCTGAAAGGTATTCACCTGATGATTGGAGATGTATTTTTGCTCTGAATACTAGTGTGGATGAACCGAAATCTGTAGAAGAGGCATTAGGTATGAATGATGCAGAATCCTGGAAGATTGCTATGGAGGAAGAAATGGCAGCTTTGAAAAAGAATGATACATGGGATCTTGTACCATTGCCTGAAGGACAAAAACCTGTTGGTTGTAAATGGGTGTTCAAGAAAAAGATTGGTTCAGATGGAAGCATTGAAAAGTATAAAGCAAGGTTAGTTGCAAAAGGCTACTCTCAGGTTGAGGGTATTGATTACGGTGAGATATTTTCTCCTGTTGCAAAAATGACATCTATTAGATTTTTGCTTTCTATTGCTACTGCTTATGATTTAGAGGTTGAGCAAATGGATGTGAAAACTGCTTTCCTTCATGGTGATTTGGAGGAAGATATTTATATGACACAACCAGAGCACTATGTGGTGAAAGGCAAAAGTAATTTGGTCTGTAAATTGAAGAAATCTTTGTATGGCCTCAAACAAAGTCCTAGGATGTGGTACCAGAAATTTGATACATATGTGTTGAGTTTGGGATTTGAACGTTCTAAATCAGATCACTGTGTTTATTATAAATCTGATGGTGATCATTTCTTATTCATTGCATTGTATGTTGATGATATGTTATTCATTGGTAAAGGGAAAGGTATGATTTCAGAACTGAAGTCTCAGCTCGCTGCTAAATTTGAAATGAAAGATCTTGGTGCAGCAAAGCACATTCTTGGGATGGAAATTAGAAGAGATAGGGCGAACAGAAAGCTATGGCTAGGCCAGAGTAAGTATGTGAATTCAGTGTTACAGAGGTTCAACATGCAAAATTGTAGACCATTGAGTGTTCCTTTTACAGTTGGAACGAAACTATCTGTTTCAGATTGTCCTACATCCCCATTGGAGATGGAAGACATGAGCAGAGTGCCTTACCAAAGTGCGGTTGGAAGCTTGATGTATGCTATGGTCTGTACTAGACCAGACATTGCCCAAGCAGTGGGAGTACTTTCTAGATATATGTCTAATCCTGGTAGAGTTCATTGGGATGCAGTCAAAAGAGTCTTCAGATATTTGAAGGGTACTTCAGAGTATTCTTTGTGTTATCATGGTAATTCAGTTGGAGACATGACTTCCCTTGATATCCATGGTTATGTGGATTCAGATTGGGCAGGTGATATTGATAGCAGAAGATCCACCAGTGCTTATGTGTTTACTTTGTTTGGTGGTGCAATTAGTTGGATGAGTAAGCAACAGGCTGTGGTTGCTTTATCCACTACTGAAGCAGAGTATATGGCAGCTACTCATGCTTGTAAAGAGGCCATTTGGCTTAAGAGACTGTGTTCGGATATTGGAATAAAACAAGGTACAGTGACAGTTTACTGTGACAGTCAGAGTGCAATTAGCCTAGCTAAGAACCCGACATTTCATGCCCGAACCAAACATATTGATGTTCAGTATCATTTTGTTAGAGATATGGTCGAAGATGGTAGGGTGAAGCTGGTTAAGGTGGAAACTTTGATGAATGTTGCAGATGCTTTAACTAAGGTTGTAAGCACAGAGAAGTTCAGATGGTGTTCAGAGTCTATGGGCCTTATGGCCCCTAGCAATTGATTCATTGTGTTGACATTCCCTTCCGCTCATGCAAGGTGTTCGACAAGTGGGAGATTTGTTGGAAAAAATGGTGTCTCAACCTTGCATTTATGTGAGGTTACTATTTATAGTAAGTTTTCATTTGAGCATGAAATAGTGCGAAACTCTCCCTGAAGCTTCTGGTTGGCTAGATAAGCATTCCGGTAAAGTTTCGTCGCAAGGTCACAGCTAGTTTTGAAGATATTAAAGTTTTCATCTTGGAGGGGTGCAATAAAATATTTAAACTTAATTTTGGGGACTTTAGAGGCTTCGAAACACCCTAAAAAGTGGCCGGGTTACGAGGTGATAGAGCACTTTGCGAGCTTTCCGGCGCTTCAAACGGTTCGTCAATCGGACACCCGGTTCTCAAGTTATGGCCTCCGGAAGTTTGTACTCCTGAAATAGGAAAAATAATTTGTATCGGATACATAAATGAGCTGTAAAAGGGAGTGACACGTGTTGATGTGTGCTTTAACATGTCATAGAAGGGAGATAAGGTCGGCTACACCTTATTGGGTGGTTTTAGCCCATGGTTTTGTAATACCGTTTGACGGTTTCCTGTATTGTATCTCCTATTTATGAGGTGTGAGAGATAGAGGTTGAGTGTAAGAGTCCTATGGCTATTGAGTTGCCTCTGAATCTCTGATTAGTGCTACTCCAGTGAAGAGCTTGCTCTGCAAGTATGTTGTAATCTGTTTTTGATTGCTGAATAAAATATTGAGCTGCTTTTGGAGGGTGGGGTTTTTCTCCCGAAAGGGTTTTCCCCACGTAAATCATTGTGTTGTGGTATGATTGCTATTATATCTATTTCTATTTTCTGTAACTGTTGTAACGATCTGAAAAAGTTTTGCATTACCCTCCTCTCAAGGTTAGTGTAGGAAGTTGTTTCCGCTACTTAACTTCCTTACAGTATATACATACATACATACATATATATATATATATATTGTATAAGTAATCTAACATGTGCATGATAATATATAATTTGAATACAAATGATGTGATATATAATCTAGGATCAAATGTACAATCTGTATAAAGTATAATCTAACCATAAATGTATGATATATATTTAATCCAAGATCAAACACAAACTATATAAAGTATAATCTAACATACATGCATGAAATATATAATCTGATCAAACACAAAAAGTATAAAGTATAATCTAAACTTCATGTGTATGAATATATAATATGAAAGTCTGAAATGTACATATATTAAATATAAACAAATGAGCTATAACGTCCAAAAAATCAACATGCATCATATCGGCTACGAACAAAGCAACCTTCTGAGGGAGAGTCCTAGTGAGAGTCTGGATGTCCAACAGACCCCTGCAAAAGTAGAATTTATTTAAATATTAAATATAGATCTCTACACATATACATATGTGCATATTTTTAAATATAATCAAATTCGACTAGTTAAATTTAAATTAAAATATAAATTGTAACGTACATGTACATGTACATGTACATATATACAAAAAACCACAACTAACCTATCCACTAGTAGCCTGTGTAGCATCAAAAGAATCTCTCCTACACACATGCTCAGAGCTCAAGCTAGGAGTGACATGATCTAATTATTATTCATACATACACGTATTTTAGGATTAGTCTAATCAATTTAAATGATACAAGTTAACTTCTATTATTTATTAAATGATATATAGAAATCATACATTACAACATATACATCTTTTAAAAATAAATGCACATGTACACATACCTATGTATCAGGAGTAGGCTGTATAGTCTGATCATATCCTGTGATCATATCAACCACATCACTTGTGCTTGCATATCTCTCTCTGGCTGTACGTATGATTGAGGAGTGTAAGGGGCTAACTAGATGGCTAGGTATCGTGGATGAAGTGTCTGACTCTAATAGAATATCCATAAACCCATTCTGGCTCAAACCTCACAGCTGCTCGTCAAATGAATCCAAGCCCACATATGTGATATGGACTTGATCAACTCATATCTCCTCCTCTGTAGCAACAGTGATCTGTAGGTGGGTTAGTGCCCGAAGCATGCGTAGAGTGATGAGAATGCTGTAACTATCTTGGGGTATGCGTCGGTGCAACGGTAGCCTATCTGTCTCTAAGAATCTCCTCTCTAACAACAACCAATGGTATCCCAAGTCAAGATGAAATAAAACGGTAAGAATGTAGTAGGTCGTTGGCTAAATAATACAACATCTGTACATGTCTACCACCTCCTACTATAGCCGCTACCTCATTTGGCGAGGGGATGCCAATAGTAATATACTGATCATATGAATCTGAAGCCACCTTGTGTCTAGAAGATGCATTAACTGTTGATGATCTTGGATGTGGCCGACATCATTTATCTGCCTAACCTGTCAGATGATATGATGGTTGCTGTTGATGCAATCTCTCCAATCCTATCAATTGCTTCTCTCTGAGTTTGAGAAGCAATCACAATGTAATCCACTATGGGGGCGAGGGCTGGGACTACTGCCAAAAATCTATCACCAATAAGGTCCCTGTGTCTAGGCGGAGCTCTATCACGGCTACGATATGCATCTCTGTTAGCAATCCTGCCACTCCCTTATCCATAATATGCTGGAATATCAAGGTAGTTGGTTTTCATTTGACAATGAACCTCAACAAATACCTGTTGTGCAAAGTATAACAGTATCTGGTCATTATTAGGATAACGACCATGGACAACTAAGAAGCATGGGTAAATGAATGATGAAACCTGTGGATCAATACATCTTGTAACCTGATATACTCTCACCTTACTCTTCTCCTAATACTGTGGAAAACATCTCTCCTTGATGGTCTCCTTCAAGACCACCCTCACCACATCAACAAACAAATGACGACCCCTCACCTCACTCCTCAACTATCTATAGATATAAGCTATAACCTCTGGTGAAAATGAGGTGTGACTAACTAGGTGGTTCCTCAATGTCTGCAAACTACAAAAAATGGATTCACATGTACTCTTGTACACGCCATCAGTCTGTGGGTCATCTCATTTGACCCTCAATCTCTTTAACTCACAGTCACTATAGTGAAAGATGGTAGCAATATCGGACAACGAGGGATCCTGCCATGGAGGATCTATATGATCATGTGGCTTCTGATCAAGAGCATGTGCAGGTGGATCTTGATCAGGTACATGATCATGGTCCGGATCTTGGGACACCATCTATCTAGGTAGGTCATAAAGTTACAATAAATATTTAAGTAGACATACATGAAGTGCATTCAATTTAAAACATTAAAAATTAAAGTCAGTTAAATTCTAGAGAGAGAGAGAGAAAGATCATTAATCTTGAGCTCATTAAAAATTAAAATATACACATGTGAAGTTCTCACATAATTCAAAATTAAAAAAAATAAATTTTAAAGCTCGAGCGAGAGGGAGATCATTAAAAATATATAAATTTATCTATATAGATCACATACATACATTTTAAATTATTAAAACATTAATGAGAGAGAGAGGGAGATCATTTTGATGACAAAGAGAACAAATTAATTTCAGAGAGAGAGAGAGATACATGCACTAAATTAAAACATATATAAATTTATCTATATAGATCGCATACATACATTTTAAATTATTAAAATATTAATGAGAGAGAGAGGCAGATCATTTTCATGAGAGAGAGAGGGAGATCATTTTCATGAGAGGGAGAAAGATAACATTAATTTAAAAGAGAGAGAGAGAGAGAGAGAGAGAGAGAGAGAGAGAGAGAGAGAGAGAGAGAGAGAGAGAGAGAGAGAGAGAGAGAGAGAGAGAGAGAGAGAGAGAGAGAGATAATAAAAGATATATACATGTGTACTAAATTAAAACACATGCTGAGCAAATTAAGGGAAGAGAGGTTGAAATACTAAGAGTGATTTTATTTGAAGAGTAATACTTTGATGTTTGTATATATACTAATTCAAACACATGTTGAGCTCAAATTAAGGGACTTGATCTAGAGAAAAAGACTAAATCATGCAATGTGATAAGTGTATGTGGTCAAATTGGGTCCAAACCAGGTACATTATAAACATTCTAGGATGTTATAAGGGGTCATAAGTGGTCTTAAGGGGTCGCACATACATGATAGAACACATGCGTGACCCCTTATGACCACATATTCAACCCCTTAAGATACTACACATGATCCTAAGGGGTACATGTTGTATACACTAGGATGTTATAAGGGATCATGTAAGTGGTCCTAAGGGGTCACACATGTGTTAGAACACATGCGTGACCCCTTATGACCACATATTCAACCCCTTAAAGGACACTACATGCAATCCTAAGGGGTACATATTGTGTACACTAGGATTTTATAAGGGGTCATATGCGGTTCTAAGGGGTCACACATGTGTTACCCCTTAGGACCACATATGACCCCTTAGGACACTATGTGTTCCTAAGGGGTATGTTGTATGTACATGCTAGGATGTTATATAAGGGTTCATATGTGGTCCTAAGGGGTCATGCATGTGTTAACATATGCGTGACCCCTTAGGACCACATACTCAACCCCTTAGGACACTGTACATGTGATCTTAAGGGACCATATGTCATACGCACTAGGATTTTATAAGGGTTCATATGCAGTTCTAAGGGGTCATGCATGTGTTAGAACACATGCATGAGCCCTTAGGACCACATATGACCCCTTAGTACACTATGTGGTCCTAAGGGGTATGTCGTATGTACACTAGGATGTTATAAGGGGCCATATGTGGTCCTAAGGGGTCACACATGTGTGACCCCTTAGGACCACATACACATGCGTGACCTCTTAGGACCAAATATGACCCCTTAGGACATGAACACATGCGTGACCCCTTAGGACCAAATATGACCCCTTAGGACACTATGTGATCAAAAGGGGTATGTCATATGTACACTAGGATGTTATAAGGGGTAATATGTGGTCCTAAGGGGTAATGCATTTGTTATAACACATGTGTGACCCCTTAGGACCACATATTCTTGACCCCTTAGGACATTAATGTATGTGATCTTAAGGGACCATATTTCGTACACACTAGGATTTTATAAGGAGTCATATGTGGTTCTAAGGGGTCACACATGTGTTAGAACACATGAGTGACCCCTTAGGACCACATATGACCCCTTATAACATCCTGGTGCACATATGACATACCCCTTAGGATAGGACACTATGTGATCCTAAGGGGTATGTCATATGTACACAAGGATGTTATAAGGGGTCATATGTGGTCCTAAGAAGTCACACATGTGTTAGAACACATGCGTGACCCCTTAGGTTCACATATTCAACCCCTTAGGACCACATATGAGGTCCCCTTAGGAGACTATGTGATCCTAAGGGGCATGTCGTACATACAATAGGATTTTATAAGGGGTCATATGTGGTCCTAAGGGGTCACACATATTTTAGAACACATGCGTGACCCCTTAGGACCACATATTCAACCCCTTAGGACCACATATGAGGTCCCCTTAGGACACTATGTGATCCTAAGGGGTATGTCGTATGTACACTAGGATGTTATAAGGGATCATATGTGGTCCTAAGGGGTCACACATGTGTTAGAACACGTGTGACCCCTTAGGACCACATATTCAACCCCTTAGGACACTGTACATGTGATCTTAAGGGATCGTATGTCGTACACACTAGGATGTTATAAGGGGTCATATGTGGTCCTAAGGGGTCACACATGTGTTAGAAAACACATGCGTGACCCCTTAGGACCACATATGACCCCTTAGGACACTATGTGATCCTAAGGGGTACATGAATTGTATACACTAGGATGTTATAAGGGGTCATATGTGATCGTCTAGGGTCACACATGTGTTAACACATGCGTGACCTCTTAGGACCACATATTCAACCCCTTAGGACACTATGTATGTGATCTTAAGGGACCGTATGCCGTACAAACTAGGATTTTTATAAGGGGTCATATGCGGTTCTAAGGGGTCACTAATGTGTTAGAATACATGCGTGACCCCTTAGGACCACATATGACCCCTTAGGACACTATGCGATTCTAAGGGGTACATGTCATACACACTAGGATGTTATAAGGGGTCATATGTGGTCCTAAGGGGTCACACATGTACAATGTTAGAACACACATGCATGCCCCCCTCTTATGACGACATATGACCCCTTCTAGGACACTATGTGTTCCTAAGGGGTACATGTTGTAGACAATAGGATGTTATAAGGGGTCATATGTGGTCCTAACGGGTCACACATGTGCTAACATATGCGTGACCCCTTAGGACCACATATGACCCCTTAGGACACTATGTGATGGAGCAAGGGGTATGTTGTTCACACTAGGATTTAATAAGGGGTCATATGTGGTCCTAAGGGGTCACACATGTGTTAGAACACATGGGTGACCCCTTAGGACCACATATGACCCCTTAGGACACTATGTGTTCCTAAGGGGTATGTCGTACACACTAGGATGCTATAAAGGGTCATATGTGGTCCTAAGGGGTCACACATTTGTTAACACATGCATGACCCCTTAGGACACTATGTGATGAACTAAGGGGTATGTCATACACACTAGGATTTTATAAGAGGTCATATGCGGTCCTAAGGGGTCACAAATGTGTTAGAACACACGCGTGACCCCTTCAGACCACATATGACCCCTTAGGGTCCACTATGTGATCCTGTATGGTCCTAAGGGGACATATAGTGTCGTTAGGGGCATATGTGGTCTTAAGGGGTCCTAAGGGGTCATGTTGTGTGTGTAATAGGATGTGAAAAGGGGTCATAGAGGTTTTATTTTGTCTAATTTGTTTAAATTTGTTATCTAAGTTTTATAATGTTTTTTGAATTTAAATTTATTATTTAATTTTTCTAACGTTTTAATTTATTATATTTAGTTTTGTAACATTTTTCTAATTTTTAATTTTGCTAATGTTTTTCTTAACGTTTTTCTAAGTTTTAATTTACTACCTTATTTTTCTAATTTTTTCATAACATTTTTTTAAAAAGTTGAAAAAAAAATACATATACAATAATTTAATTTAAAAAATAAATTGACTTTAAATCAAAACATATTAAGTTTTCTAACATTTTTCTAAGTTTTAATTTTTCTAATGTTTTTCTAAAAATTTTCAAACGTTTTTGTAAGTTTGAAAATTTTAGTATAGATATGTTTTCTAAGTTTTTGATAATGTTTTTCTAAAATGCTGAAAAACAATAAATATACAATTATTTAATTAAAAAAACTGAAAGGTGAAAAGCGCTGGCTGTTGTTGATAGGGCACGATGATGTAATGCTGACGTAGGGTTCGTTCTAACCCCCTCTGAACACATAAAACTCCAAACTTGAAAATGACAGTTAAACTGTCATTTTTGGTTTTTATAGCCATTTTTAAAAAATAATTTTAAAATGGGTTCGATCGAACCCAATAAAAATAAATATTTTATTGACCGTCTGGGGTTAGATTGAACCCATGTCCGATGTAGGGTTTGATCGAACCCTATGGTGTGGTTCACTTGAACACCCCCAGTTCGTTCAAACCCCTCCCCAAATTTTTTTCCCCACCTCTGTCAATTTCCTTTGCTGGCAAAAGTGGGAGCCAATATTGTGAGTTTACCTAGTCCATATTTCTATTCTTGAGAATTCTTTCATCCTGATGATGGATCACAGAGTGTGATCTAGAACGTTGATGCAAAAAATCACACAATCAAAACCAGAAGCAAAAAGTAACAACTTTCATGGATTGTGGAAAAATTATATGTTTTATACTTGTCCTTGTGATGATGGCATTTGCCTTACATCAGATATACAATGATATAGAGATGAATAATTAATAATATTCTTGATTGTTTACCATCAGTTTGGTGTATTGGAAAGTAATGATTATTGCAGTTGTTGATGAAGTGATTATTGGTAGTAGTTGTATGACTGTCGTGCTTTGTATGATTAGTATGAAGAGGTTGATGTGAAGAACAAATGGATACTGGTTGCAGATGGTTTGCAGGTGTCCAAAGTTCCTTGGTGACTGATGTCTACACTAAGTATGTTGTACTGATATTGTTGAAATTGCTGACAATATGGTTAATGGCAATGATAGCATGATGGAGTTCAGATGGAGTTCAGATGGTTTGGGACATTAAGACAAGAATTAGATGCATGGCAAAAGAGTGAAAATATTGTACTAAGAGAGAAGGTGATGTTTCAAGGATAGTTTGGTTCTTGGAAGATTGATAAAGCAAGTTGGTACAAGAGTATGTATTGGTGCATGTTCGGAAGAATGCTCTGCATTCCTCCGCATCTATAGACATGGTCTTGTAGACTTGGATATAATGTTTATGTTATGTGGACATTGCACTCTTATCTTTTTAGGTCTTTGGCATTACAGTTGGTATAGTTGGTGATTGCAGTTGGCTGACTGTCTAGTTCTTTGTTAGAATTGGTTTGGGAAATACTCTGCATTTGTCTATATTGATGTTTCAAGTATTGCATCTTAGAGGACATGTTTACAACATATACATCCTATCTTAGTTCAACAATTAGATGCTATTTTTGTTTGTAAGTAGTGATATTGTGTTTGATTAGCTCTCTGAAATGAAGTGTTTAACATCAGTTATGTTGTGCTAGTATGATCTTGATGTGGAGAGGTGAAAGAAGGATTTGACAATATTGTTGGATGTTCATGGAATGTCATGATGTGCTCCACATGATGTTAGATGTTTTGTATGATAGTGCATTGCAATTGATATTTGTGCTTCAGGGTAACTTCTCTAGTTTGGTCGATTGGTTTTGTTCCTTGGCTTGCGGTGAATCCTTGGATGTCTCTTCTTTCTTAGAAGTTTGTATTGCATTGATTTTGGGTCCTACTTTGGTGTGTGAGGATTCACATTGGGCTTGTTTATATAGAGGACACATTTTTAGTCGACTTGTGTTATGCTGCTTGATGTATCTACACATTACCTTATTGTTGACCTTTTGATTATGTATGATAGAGTGTGAATTGATTCTAACTACTTATAAAGAATTGATATGTTGTTTTTAGGTCCTATCTATTTCCTAGATTGTATTGTACTCACCATAATAAAGTGTTGGTAGCCAAATTGATAGGACCTGTGCTTGCCCTATGTTTTGGATGACCTAATTGATGTTTGCAATGAAGAAGATTGTATATGTAGAAAATGAAATTGATGTTGGTGATGAAAGTGTCTGTTTGGATCAATGTGTGCACTGCACCTACATGTTTATATCATTTGCAAAAGTCATTAATGAAACGTTCTTATAGAGAAAGTTTGTGGTGACTATTGTGAAGTTGGTTGCTTGAAGTACATATTCAAGGAGAACTTCATATCTAGAGATTTTCAAAGGCAGTGTTGCTAAAGGCCTATTTATTCCCGATTCATATAATCATTGTAGCTTGCCTTGGAGAAATATTCTTCAGACTACAAGCATTTTATATTTCCCTAGGGTAATGTAGTCTATCCTACAAATCCTTCAAGGAGAAGTGTGCTTCCTTGGCAGTGGGCCTAAAAAAATATTGTAATAATTTCATATATTGTGAGTTGACTCTCACCATGGCTTTTCTCTATTTGGGTTTTCCATGTAAATTTGGTGTTCTCTTATCCATGGTGTTTCTTTGTTATACCTTTCATTGTTGCTAATAAGAATAAGGTTAAAGAGATTATAGATAGAGAAATAAATTTTAAGTATTAGGTCCAAATCGATTCTCCCCCCTCTTAATCCTAAGGCATGTTCAACACTTAGTACCTTTCTTAGCTTTACCTTACAAAATTGAGGTATGAAATAACGGACCCACATTATCAAAATCAAAATTTTCAAGGGTTGGGTTTGGGTTATTCATAGAAAAGGAAATTTTTATTTCCCTTTAAACTAGTAAACTTGGAAATCGCTAAATAATTCACATTTTTCATGTCTCAATCAATGAAAGTGTAATTTGGGAAACGTGATCCTAGAATAACATGTATATTAGCCTAGGATCAATTTGTTTTTCCTATACAAGACCAGAGGTGTGAGTGGCTTGGATTGTTGTCCACAAGGAAGTGTCTCGCTATCATAGACTCACACTTCTATTTGTTGTAATGTGATTGAAATTGATTGAGTGTGTTTGTAATAAATTAGGTAGAAGTCTAAACTCAACATGATTAACAAAATATAGAAAGTACAATATATAAATGCCAAAGAAAGGTACAAATTTAAAAAGAAAATACAAAGAGGAACTAGTGAAATCACATTTAAACTGAGTACTAAATGTTAAGTCTTAACAGATATGGTTGATGTGAGATCTTCTATATAACTGTAGAGTAGGAAAAGTTAACCAATACAAAAGGTGGTCAAACCTCTCAAGGATACACTAACCTCCTCTCAACTTGGAGCAACCTTCAAATTCCTCAAACCTTCAAGTCTGTTCACTAGGATGAAATGAAATCATGGGTAATTGCAAGGTAATGAGTCACAAAATAACGGAAGTCCATGCGTTGGAAAATGTGCTCTTAGAAACGGGGGCTCATTTTCAAAAAGCGGAGGCCTGTATTTGCTTCGGGCCCCTAAGCTGAAAGGTAATGGGGGCCCAAGGCGAAAATAAATGGGCCCCCATTTTATTCTAAAATGGGGGTCCGCTTTCAAACAAAACGGGGGCCCATTTTTTAAAAATGGGCCCTCGTTTCCAAATCGTATTTTACCCTTTTTTCTCGGGTGGATTTTGTCATTTCCACCCTGCAACTGAAGTGAGAGAAGGAGATAAAAAATGGGCCCCCATGTTGTGGAATCCATTTCAAGCCTCCACCACTATCCTAGGTACACATTAAATCATCCATTTTCACATTTTGTAATTTTCTTATATATTTTTCTCATTTTTTGAGTATTATTTAAATTTTTTTGGTATTATTTTAGTTTTTTTTTAAAATTAGCCTATAAGTAAATTGTTTTTAAATTTATAAATTCTTAACTTTGATCTGAAATATTCTTCAACAGTTAACCCTAAACCCTAATCAACAAATTTACAAATCAAAACCAAATGTAGATAGTTAACAAAACAAAATATCAAATTTACACGATACAAGATATCTTAGAAACATCAAAACCAAAACCAAAACCAAATCAAAACAAAACCAAAACTAAATGGAAATCAAAACCAAAACCAAAACCAAATTGAAACAAAACCGAAACTAAATGGAAATCAAAACGAAAACCAAAACCAAATCGAAACAAAACTGAAACTAAATGAAAATGAAAACCAAATCCAAACCAAACCGGAACTAAATGGATGTATCAACACCAAAACCAAAACGAAATATTCATTAAGAATTAGCCATTGACATAGTCAAATTATTATAGATTTGATAACTATTTTCCTATTATTCCATGACATGACATAATAGGACCAATTATGGACCTATTGTTTTGCCATGATGGAAAATTATGTTCCTATTATGCCATGTCATGGTATGATAGGACCAACTATGGACCTATTATGCCATGTCATGGCATAATAGGACACATTATGTCATAATGGCATAATATGTCCTATTATGCCATGACATTGCATAATAGGTCCATAGTTGGTCATGTCATACCATGACATGGCATAATAGGACCTATTATGCCATCATGGAATAATAGGTCCTATTATGCCATCAAATGGCACAATAGGACTGTTAAATGTTTCTAGGAATTACTTTTTTAGCTATTAGGCCTTTCAACCAATAAATGAAAAAAACTTTAACCAGTTCTAGCAAGCCACCATTCCAATTCTTTAAATTGAACATATGTACCAAAATTGTTCTTAATTCTCATTAGGCAATACAAAAGCTACCACTATTAGTTATTGGTACCTTTGTAGTGCCTTGGATCATTTTTAGGTGACCATGTGGCCTTTTGGGCTATTCTAGTGGGTTATGGGAAGTCAAAAAAATAGGCGAGATGTTTTAAATTTCATGGATTAGACAAAATCCACAATTAAAACCATGATTTGAGCTACTGGACATTGGGGTTTAACTAAAAATTCATTTTAGAAGAGGGAAATCCAAATGTATAACCTTAAAAGTAATTAACATTACTCTTCAAATTTTAGATATCAAAGTTTAGGCTTAGGTTTATGCCATGTCATGGCATAAAGGTCCTATTATGGTCCTATTATGCCATGCCATGGTATAAAAGGACCAATTATGGACACATCATGCCATGTCATGGCATAATAGGACATATTATGCCATGACATTGCATAATAGGTCCATAGTTGGTCCTATTATATCATGTCATGGTATAATAGGACCTATTATGCCATGACGACATAATAAGTCCTATTATGCCATGCCATTACATAATAGCCCACCTATTATGCCATGGCATAATAGGTCCATAATAGGACCTATTAAGCCATGGCATGACATGATTTTCTCGAATTGCCAACTTCATCATCTAATTCATCTCCAACACTGAAGTACTAATTCGACATGTTTACTTAGTATGATAGGACCAATTATGGACCTATTATGCCATGTCATGGCATAATAGGACCTATTATGCCATGATGACATAATAAGTCCTATTTGTTACTACTTATCGAGTTGTCATTAGTTTTTGTATTCAAAGTCATACTTTATATTCTAGTCGGTTAGCACTACCAAATCATGCAGTCGGTATAAACAGAGAAGTCGGTATGCACAGTCTAGTCGGTTACAGAAGAAAGCAGTCATAGAACGCAATATTCATCGAGCTGTCTACCGAGTATCTTTTTATGGCTACCGAGCAGTAAAGTTAACACACTGAGTTGATATTCACCGAGTGAAACGTGTTACCAGATACATTGAACCTAGACATGCATATGAAAACGTGTTACAAGATCGAGGCACATCTAACCGTTATTACATTGGAAATTGCACTAGAAGATTGTGTATGATTATGAGGTCAATCTAACCAATGAAATATTTTGTTTAGTTATTCATTCGAGGAATCTTGTTTGTAAGATCGAAGCAATGAATTAGATCACTGTTTTAAGAGATCTATTTATACAGCATGAGAAGAGAGTAAGAGGTGTGTGTGTACATGTATGAATGTAAGAAGACTATTACAGAGACACAGAGGTCACCGAGAAGGTTTTCAGAGAACAGTCGAAGAACAAAGTAAACAGAAGGGTTTACCGAGTTACTATATGGGTTACCGAGGTATGCTATAAGCAAGGTAATCTTATTCTGAGCACATAGAATCAGCTATAACATTTCAGATGTAAAGTTGCAGATATTTGTAATGATTTTATTGTAAAATTGTGAAGTTGAAAGAGAAACCTTTAACAGGGTAAAAGACTCTAACCAAGTCTATAAATTGTAAAGCCTCTAACCAGGTGCAACATTCAGAATAAATGTTGTAAAATCCTTTAGCAAGGTAGATCTAATAGATCTTGTTACTCCTAATAGGGTAAGCTATCATAAATAGCTAAATGTAGCTCTAACCGAGCATTCTTTATTATTGTAGTAGTGAAGTTGTGGGTGCCATCCCCACCATAGTTTTTCTCTCTAACCAAGAGTTTCTGCGTAACCAAAATATATGTGTTATGGAGTGAATCATGTATGATTGTTATCTATTTGTTTTAACTTTATTTTATGTTACTGCACTATTCTGTTTATACATAACAGTAAGGTTATTATTCAAGAAAGGTTTTGGAGTACTGATTCACCCCTCCCCTCTCAGTACATTAGCTTTCCATATTGGGCCTAACAATTGGTATCAGAGCTTGAATCTTTGAAAAGAGTTTAACTACCTAAAGAGAAAGATCTTATCAATGGAAGGCCATAAACAATCTCGGAGGATTGTGTATTTGCAAGAAGAGCTGGATCATGCAAATCAAGTGATTGCAGACATGCAAAGGCAAATGCAAAAATCTCTGAAAGTAAGAAGAATATTATCTAATGACTTGCAAGATTCTCAAGAGTTAGTGGAACAAATTGAGACATCATCTGAGAACAGTATATCTGAAGAAACTAAAGAAATGATTGGAGTGTTGAAAGAAAAGAACAAAGCATTGGCTGATCAACTAAAAGCAATGAAAAGAGAACATGAACATTTCAGTACACAGATGACTGAAAATCTAGATGCATTGAGGACAACGGAGGATAAAGCAAGAGATCTACAAAGAGAGAAACAACAACTTGAAGTCTTAGTATCTGATAAGAATGATGAAATCATAAGGTTAACTGGGATTTAACAAAATATGACAGATCAACTAGGTTATGCACATCATGAAGCAATTCTAAAGAATGATGAAAATCAAGCATTAAAACTTGAAGTATCAAGGTTGACTGGTGAACTTGAAACAGAGAAGAAATCCAAAGAAACATTGAAGAAGAGATATGAAGCATCAAAGATGTTGGATGAGCAACTGAATACAAGAAGACCCAACAAAGGTGCAGGACTTGGTTACAAAGGAAAAGAATCAACTGAGAAAGGAATTCACACTACCGAGAGAGGAGAATCATCAAAGCAAGCTGGAAAAAGGAATAACATCAAAAGGAAGAAGCATATTTGCTACTACTATGGAAATCAAGGTCATACTACCAACATATGCCAGATTAGAAAAGGTAAGCAACCGAATATCACTAAGTCCAATGGATATTGTTACAATTGCAATAAATATGGTCACACATCTAATCAATGTAGGACAAAGTCTGTTAACAACTATCAGAAGGCAAAATTCAAAGGGTTTTGTAGAAACTGGGATAGATATGGACATAGTACCGAGAAGTGCTAGTCTAAGCAAACGAATTACATGCGGTGTCCACACCGAGCAAACACTAGAGGTTACCGAACTCACACAGATCCTTACCGACAATATGCAGTAGTACCATGGGAATACAATACAAGGATATGGTGTGAATAATGTGGAAGATATGGACATATTAGTGCCAACTATTTTATAAGGTTTGGAATGAACAACCGAAGATCATGGAGAAATCCTGGTATGGCATGTTTTCATTGTCACAAAGCTGGACATTTAGCTGGAGATTGCAGAGATCAACCTAGAAGAGACACTGAAGAGATAAAAGAAAAATTCAAGATGATTTGGAAAAAGAAGGAAATCATGTCAGATGAAGAAAGCACCTTACCTACCGAGTTAGGTGCACCTATTCCAAATTAATCAGAAAAGGTATGAAGGGACTGCATTCTCTAAAGGTTAAATCATAACAGTTCCTATTCTATTACGTACAAAATTCAAAATTTGCATAGTTAAGATGTATTAGTAAGTTTGAAATTCTATCAAAAGTACTTTACAGGAAACCTGTCAAGTCGGTGTATACAGGAAGCCTGTTAAGTCGGTAAATGAAGGAAATTTGGTTACTCGGTTAAAACGAAAAAAGGAGTAAATCGGTTAAAGGTGAATCAAGTGCATTTAATGTTTTGACCTAACTCACACGGAGCCCGATAAGGTATTTTGTACTTAAAGATATTTTTGCGGTCATTTTCATTCACCAAGTTTTCAAGAGAGCAGAGCAGAGTGAATCAAGGTGATCAAACTTCATTTAGAGTGAATTTCAAGGTATTTACATCAAATCTCATCACACCGTTAAGTTGGTTTCAGATCTTGTCAAATTGCTATTATCTACCGAGTGTTAAGCGTCAGTCGTTTGTAAACCATCAAACCCTAAGGATAGTTTGCTAAGTTTTAACCTGAAATCTACAATGGCGCCCAAGATCCAAAATCCCGTAGTTGTCAAGAATGTGGAGAAGCCCTCGCTGAAATACTCTTTGACTCCTAAAGTTGCCTCTGAACTGGATGACAAAACTGCATTTTTACTCATCTCGGATCGAGTCTTGTTAGTCGAAGATGTTAGATTCTTCACCAAATGCCGTGTTGAAGAACTTGATCATGTTGAGATTAGTGACACATTTGATGAACTTTGTACCAATGGCAAAATGGAAAACAAGTACGAGCATATTAGAATCAAGGGATTAACTGAAGCCCTAGCCTATCCCCGTGTGTTCAAACCCCAGTGGGTTAAGTTTGTTTTAAGCAGAGTTCATGATGATTTTATGTGGCTAGAGGAGCAACCATTCAAAATCACTAAGGAAATCATTCATGTGATCATCGTGTATCCTATCTATGATCATGCACGAGCACAGAAAATAATATCACAGAAGGAGCTAATCAGTCTAACTAGAGTAGAATCTGATTACCGAGGACTAAAATTGAACAATGTCACTGATGCAAAACTTAAGTTTGCAATTAGAGTAATTGGTTACTGTTTCTTCCAATGTGCAAGGGAAAACAGTGTACCATGTGCCGCAGTTGACTTAGCCTACAAAATAGTGAAAAAGGGAATGAAAGTAGATTTATGTGAAGTGCTACTGAAGAACTTGTTTGAGAACCTGAACACAATAAGGAAGCTGACGAAGAACAACTTGACAAACACACTGAAGTTTGGTTCACTTCTTGTATGTATGTTTTTCTACTTTGAGAAGTTCTTTCCCTCAGTCGGTAAAGTAGTTTGGGAGCTACACCGACCTATCACCCATCAAATCAATGATTTTATCAAGAAATTGGGAGATAATTTTAATGATACAATGGATGACTATTTCAACAAATTTCAAGAGAAGATGCACAACAGGTACTGGATTCCACCACAGCTGGTAGAGAAATATAAGGATGATATATGTTTTGAGGTAGACACCGATTACTGTTATATGAATGCTGTTGAACCAAGGACTCAATATTTGCCACCAATGGGTTATGAGATTGACTATGATATAACACAATAACAAATTGATGCCTATCTTTCATTACCAAGGCATGCTACTGAGCTAAGATATGGAACTTATGAAGAAGTGAAAGAAAAAGTAAAAATGAGCATTGTAGTACCTAAGGCTACAAGAAAGCCTACAAAGATGATAAAGGTTTTATCTAAGAAATTCAGAGAAGAATCCTCCTCTACACCTATCAAAGGCACTCTTTCCATTACCAAAGAGGAATCAAAAGCTCAAGAGGCAGCAATAACATTAAGTACCGAGTTGCCTAAGGGTAAAGTTTTGAAAAGAAAGAAACAGGACATTTCAAAGACCCTACCGACTCCACCAACAAAGAGACCTAACACTAGAGCATCGGCTGCATCACCGAGTAAGAAACAAAAGAGTGTTACTATTCCCAAGGTAACCAAGACCTATAAGAAATCTACTCAGAGACTTATTTTGGCAAAAGAGTCTAGTGATACAGAATCCGATGATGCAAACAAATTTCAGATTGTAAAAAGCAAGAACATAAATATTCATAGTGTTGAAAACTTTTGTGCCAATCTTAAAGAATATGGTGGATTTGCAAGATTCAGATATGTCAAGTATGAGACTAGGAATAATGATGAGAAGCGACAAATTGAAGAAGCCGTCATCTGCACACTTCTAAAGTTTCGGCTAGCTCCATTAGAACTGGTAAAATCACTTCCAAGTGAATTATACTTACATATTGATAACAGATGGAAATATGCAATGGACTTAGAGAAACAAATAAGAGAAAGAAGTCTAGTCCATCTATTTCCTAATATGTCTATAGCAGAAATCAAGGAGCATTTGACAACATACAATTCTAAATTTCTTGTCAAACAGAGAGCCTTAAAATTGATGAATGGGCTATACATTGATGTAGAAAATGAGACAAAAGCTAAGTGGCAGGAAATCTTCAAACTAAAGGATGTCGGTGAATAATCTCAAATTGAAATTGTTGATGTCACCGAACAAGATCCTGATGTCACTGAGCAAGGTCCTGATGCTACCAAGAAAGACCTGACTGACACTATTCAAATTGATGAAGATGTCATGGATGAAGAAGCACTGGAGTAGGAAATGATTGAAGGCACTACCTATGCAAAACTTGTATCTAGTGAATCTATTTTAGAACAAGTTCAACCTCATCCGCCGATCAAGCCACTTGTCTCTACTGAAGCTCCTAAGGATACAAAACAAGGAACCGAAGGTCACAAGTTTGAAACAGTAGAAGATACAACTAAAGATCAGACGTCTCAAGCACTGAAAATGTTACAGTTGAGACCCCTAGTTCCGAGACACCCAAGAACACCACAACGGCTATAGGAACTGACCAAAGTGATGCATCTACCGAGCAACCTACCGAGGCTCAGCAAGCCTCACAACCAACCAAAGGAAAAGAGAAGAAGGTAAGAAAGCATAGTTTCAAAGTTGATTTAACTAAACCGATAGTGTTGCCCAATGTGGATATCTCAAAATTAAAAGGGCAAGCACTTATTGATTTTGGTGAACTATGTGTTGAACAATAGATTTAAAATTTTAAAATCTTCCTAAAGGTGTAAAATGTTGGTGCAGAATTAGGAGACTGTTTATATTTTTCCCCTTAGAAGGGTCATATGAAAAATATCTATGAAACTTAAAATGTTTAATCAATACTAAAAGATCATTGGCCAACATATTACATCGAACACCTCAACAAGAGTCTCGCTGAAAGGATAGTTTCATCGAAATGAAACATAAAGTGTAAAGCACTAAGATGACTTTGGTGAAATATCTCTTTCGGTAGATGAAAGAAATGACTCATCGATGCTCCAGTTTCATCGAAAAGCGAAAAGTAAAAGGTGATGTCGAGGAAGTTAAGCTACCGGTGAAACCTAAAAATGTCCATCGAAAGGCAAATCCTATCGATAGCAATATGTCGATAAAAAATAGAAGGGTTTCATCGATAAAGGAAAGGCATCGAAGAAGGGAAGGCTTCAGTGGGACCATCAGATACTTTATCGAAATAGAAGTCTCATTGATATGGAAAGTATATCGATAAAAAAAGGACTTCGGCAGGCCAGCATAAAGTTTCATCGAAGCATAAGACTCATCGAAATACAATTTTGATGAAAGTCATGACAAACTCATCAACAAAGATCTCATCGAAGAAAGGATGGTTTCGGGGAAACTAAAAGATGATTTTCGACAAGAGCCATTTACCGATGAAATGATATCGAAGAAACCAAATATATTCTCATCGATAGTGTTTGTCGATGAAAATGATACATTGAGGAAGCACTTAAGTCATCAGCCAAAGTTATGGTCGTATCGATGAAAATCTAATATCGAGTAGGACCTGGAATGACTCAACGACATGTATTTTTCACCGAAAGGAAGGATTTTCTAACAAGCAGATAGTATATCAATGAAAAGCGGTGTTCCTGATACAAAGCTTTCATCGATCCCAAAGGAACATAAAATAAGTTGTGTCGAGGAAGAATAACTTTCGATGAAAGATTAAAGGCCCCATCGAAGACAAAGGTTTTGACAAAAAGCTAATTCACAGTCACTTCAGCTAAACATTGGTTCTCGCGAAGGAATTAAAAGCTTAAATTGAAGGTGTCACATCTGCAATTAAGTTCAAACACTTGAGTGACCGTTGCAAGTACAAAGACATTAACTATTGTGTCCGATACAAGTTTCTCACAAAATTACAGCTAAATTGATTGAATTTTCATGAGAACCAGATAATTGCCAAGATCCAGAAAGTTGCAGGGAGCTAGCTATGGCTCGAAAGGAATAGTCCAAGCAGATAGAAGAAGTTTAACAATTCTCCAAGTAAGTGTGATATCCTGCATTGATTGAAGTTATGGAACCCTCATCTTCTTCTAAAAAGAGTAGGAAAATAAAAGAATTAAACCTTGAGGAAAAACCCAAACGACAGAAGAAAGAAGGTAGAACTTTAGTTCAGGATTTGTTGGATCAATGTCCAACTTCTAGTGTAAGGTCCAAGAAAATAAAAAATGAAGAGGAAGGGTTAGAAGACAGATTTGGACATCTAGGAGACATATGGACTGAGATCAGAGGACATGAGTTGTTTTTATTTGGTTACAAGAGAAGAAAGGCTCCTGAGCCCATAAGTAACCTGTGGAAGAGAAACTTCGGGAAACTGGTAGTGCCAAATGTATTTGTGGATGTTGAATTAATGAAAGCCCTAGCAGATTCCTATAATCCAGAAACCAAGACCATATATGATTATCGAGGAAATCCTATGGTGGCAATCAACAAACAGACAATTGATATGGTGTTTGATTTAGACTGGGATGTAGAGGGGAAGATTGATATGCAGAAATTGTCACAAGAGTTTTTCAATTTAGAGGACATCTATAGGAAATGGAGATTGCCCATTCACCAGCCAAAGGTCGGAGGATCCATAATTCCTTTCAATAAAACTGACAAAGTGCCCTTTGATGTCAACCAATTCCATCCTTACTTCAAGTATACATATTATGCTGCAGCCCAAGTCTTAGGCTTAGAGGCTCATCCTCTCATGGATATTGGGGTTATGGTTCTATGTGCTGAATTGCAATCAAAAGATCCTAGGCCGTTTGATTATGCCACCTATGTTGCAGAAGCCTTAAATCATGGGTTGGAAAAGTTAAAAGGAGACCTTGTAAATATTCATTTCTCATTTTATTCTCTGCTGTTGCATGTTATTCTTTATTGTGGACAAGAGTCCAATTTCTAGTTAGATGATTTTAGCATCAGAGCTTATGATAAAAGTGGTTTGAAGAAACCAGTCTAGTTGTGGGTCTCTGCATGGGACCAAAGATTTACAAACAACCAATACTGGAACTTCCAGGAATACTTTGTAAAACCACTCAGTGCAGCCCTCGGACAACATAGAGACTATACTTTGTCCCTTGAGATCAAAAGATTCCTCAGGCCGAAAGATTTCTCTCCAGAGTCTCAGATTGATCATAACTGGGGTGATTGGTACTGCCACCCTAATCATACAGAAATCAGAATATTCAGGTATGAAGGGAAGCCATACATGCTCCCAATTATAGTGCCAAACAGGGTGGCTAGTCTGGAGATTGTAAGACAATTGTCTACTGTCAGTGCCAAACATCTCACAGATTTTGGTAAACAATCTATTGTGCCAGGGTTACTAGTGTTTTCTAATTTTATTGTTAAAAGTTCCAAAAGTTATCATTTACTTCAGAATAAGTTAGATTATTATGGCATGACTCTGGGTAATCCTAGAGAGAACTTTGATCTTGAGGGATATGTGAAAGCTGCAAGGATATCTCAGAAACTAAGGGCTGGAATACATGTGGCTCAAATGCCAGATGATTTAATCAGGAATCTCGAAAGGGAGGAAGCCAAGGCCTTGAGAGAAAGATTTGAGATGACTTGGGAAGCTTTCAAATGGAAGAGAGTGAGGGGGAAAGTGGATGGAAACTTACTTGGAGACCTCCAAGATCCTTTGGAGGTAGCTAAAAAACTGCTTCAACATGAGGCAGAAATTATGCATAGAGTGCCCCCACAATTCTTTCATTTTATCAAAACTGGAAGAGACAGTGAGCCATTGGCTCACATGTCACCAAAATCAACTGCTAGTAGCATCCCTGCTGACTCCCCTAGAGAAGACTATCCCCCTGGCTTTGAGGTAGAAGTAAATATGGAAATTGGGGAATTCAATATTAGGGAAGTGGTTGATATAAGAATGACAGAACATGAAGATTTTGTTGCAGAAGAAGGATTCACTTCCTCAAAGGAATTCCTTTCATTCTTATACCAGTACAAAGGGGCTCATATGAGAAGAATTATGGCTGGGAAACCAGAAGAAGAGTAGATGAAAAGGCTGCAGGATGAGATAGATACTCTCATGAAGGATATGACCCCTGAAAAAGGGAGGAAGATGCTAAAAGAGGCTGGTGTCATCATCTTTTTAGGTTGGGACACGAATTCAACACTTATGTTTGATAGATTCCAAAAGAAGCAAGACCCGAACCACCAGGTGCTACCCCAAGAAGTAGATAAGTTGTTTACAAGTTCAGGATATGATCCTGATCAAAAAGCTCTTTTACAATGGGCACTGTACCCGAAAGGGAAAAGGCCAATTATTATGGATATAGAAGAAACCTTTGGACACCTTATGGTCCATCAAGTAGGGAAGACTGACCCTAGGGTCACAAAAAAATTGAATTTAGATGTAGCCAGGCTAAATGTGGATCAGACAAAGTTTTTGGTCAAGGAAAATATTACTTATAAGGGTTTATATGAAAAGACCAAAGATGAAAACTAGAGGTTACAAACAAGGATACTACAGCATGAGACAGGAACTCCCATAAGTGAATATGCTGCATATCCCACAAGTCAAAGCTTGGATGATATCTCAGATACCTTGAACTAGAAATACAAAGCAGAAAAGGCTACCAAACAGGTTGAAGATATGAAGCAGAAGATGTATAAAGTGGTCAATGACATAATTGATCACAGGTTTAAATCAATGATGCCTGCTGCAGAAAAATATTGGTTTACATATACTGGAACTATAAAGGCTTTTGACCAGCATAAGCAGCTTGCATCCAGAGTCAAAGGGATCACTGATGTCACACCAGAGGAGCAAACAGAGATTGATACTTTCGCAGGACCCCATGAAGAGTTTGGGAGTATGCTGGAGAAGGAAATACAAACTTTGGATGAAGGGAATACCCCTAGGGTACCGTCTTTTTATAGAAAAGGTGTATTAATTACCTTGGATCAATGGAAGACAAAATTGGTAAATATTAAGGAGCAATCATTTCAGGAACTGCAAAAGAAAGAAAACTCGACAACATTGGCGAATTACATCCTGTCGAGATACAATCTACAAGAGTTTGAAATGAAGAAATTGGTTGACACTATCAAACTTTACAAAGATGAAAAATATACCGAACACATGGGAATGTTTAGTTTTCTTGTGTTTAGGTTAGTTAACAAACCGTCTTCCTAATTAATGTATAAACAAAAGGACACGACTCTTGTCATGACCCTTTGTTTACATATATAAAGCGAAGGATTTTTGTATGAAAAAGACAATTAGAAATACTGGCAGATAAAAATATGGCTTCAAGCTAATCAATTGTAATCGAAGATTGAAGAATCAATACGAGATCAGATCTTTGTTCCTGTTCCAAATTTGCAGAGTATTCTTCTTTGTGGCATTTGTGTGTGATATTATCATAGTAGATAAGATTGTTTATATTCTTTCAGTAAAGTATTCATTTTGTGTTATTTAAAATTGAATTAAAAGATTTATCTGTGGATTGTAATCATTTCTGATAATTCTTTCTTGTGTGGTCTCATAAGGTTTGGGTTAAATACACACAAGCAATTTAATAATACAAGTGATTAACTGAACTCATAAGGAAATAACAATTGACAGACCTATAAGGGATAGGTTTAATCATTGTCTCATACAACATATATTAAGTCCCTAAAGAAGTAATTGACTCTGTAGCCCAAAACATAAAAGACACTGAATCTGCTATAAAAAGCATTAGTTGAAGGAACAACTAGTGAGTAGGTATACCCGCCTAGGTCTTGCAGAGCCTAAAGTGAGAGAGTTAGTAACCAAATAGGTTCACTCTATAAGTTGGCCAAGTATATTGGAGGGTTTGATCATAGGAGTTGGCATTTCCTTAGAACCTATCCAATCTATTGATTTGAGACCCAACACTATGCAAAGCAAAGGTCGAACAAGAAAAACAATTGGCTATTCAAAAGAAGAATAAAGTACTACAAAAGGTAAAGACACTGCTAATAGATATGCTACCTTCAGCAACAGTGTCAACTGATGCAACCATCCACATTCAACTGGATGAACTCCTTACTCAAATAGAAACATCTAGAGTTGATGCATCTGAGTACTTAAGCAAGCTAAAAGATAAAGAGCTTACTGCAAAGATGATAGAAGAGGTACAAAAATCTCTCGCTATAGGAAAAGTAAAGCTTGTCAAATTCATTGCTGAGTTGTCCCCTCAACTCAAGCATATTCTTTATTTATTTCAGATACTTTGTACATTTTCCTTATTCATTAAAGATATCAAGAATAAAACTGATGCAATTGAAAAAGAGATCACCAATCTCTCAACTAAGTTGACCACCGAGCCTAATTTAGTTCAAAATTTTTATACCAAGCTTCAACAGCTCATGGCTCAACAGTTAGAACTCAGAAATGAAGAGCATAAGATCAGGATGGATATAATGACCCTTCAGACATTATTCCTTCCTCATCTTTCATCAGTTCAAGAACAGATTAATCGATCTACACGCCTATCAACTACACAAAAGGGAAGCACTCTTGATGGCTTAATATCACTATTGGCTGATATTCAAGCACAAAATTCTTTAATGGAAAGTGTAAAGGATGCACTCTCAATCGCACTCACCGATGCCCAAAACAAGTATAAATCTATTTTTGATCAATTACCGCCCCCGGATGGAAATTAAGTTTTTGATGTTTGTCAAAAAGGGCGAGTAATACTACATAGGGGCATAGGGGGAGTAATACCAGATAAAGGGAGAGTAATACCAGATAAAGGGAGAGTAATACTATATTTGGAGAGTGATACAGTTTTGGTTATACAGTTTTGAGTATTGTATACATGGGAATATACCGAGCAGAATATATAGAGCATGCAGAGCACACAAGCATAGAACCGAGCATGCAAAATCAGAGTTATGGACAAAATAATGACAAGGGGAGTATATCTGCATATACTATTTCATTGACTATTGTATATATTGTTAAGTGTAGTCATTTTGTAAAGTATATAGATTTTTTGAGTTATGACTTTGAAAGTAGTTTTTGTCAAACATCTCAACTAATGTCAAAAGGGGAGATTGTTACTACTTATCAAGTTGCCATTAGTTTTTGTATTCAAAGTCATACTTTATATTCTAGTTGGTTAGCACTACTGAATCATGCAATCGGTATAAACAGAGAAGTCGGTATGCACAGTCTAGTCGGTTACAAAAGAAAGCAGTCACAGAACGCAGTATTCACCGAGTTGTCTACCGAGTATCTTTTTATGGCTACCGAGCAGTAAAGTTAACACATCGAGTTGATATTCACCGAGTGAAACGTGTTACCAGATACATTGAACCTGGACATGCATATGAAAATGTGTTACAAGATCGAGGCACATCTAACCGTTATTACATTGGAAATTGCACTAGAAGATTGTGTATGATTACGAGGTCAATCTAACCAATGAAATATTTTGTTTAGTTATTCATTCGAGGAATCTTGTTTGTAAGATCGAAGCAATGAATTAGATCACCGTTTTAAGAGATCTATTTATACAACATGAGAAGAGAGTAAGAGGTGTGTGTGTACATGTATGAATGTAAGAAGACTGTTATAGAGACACAGAGGTCACCGAGAAGGTTTTCAGAGAACAGTCAAAGAACAGAGTAAACAGAAGGGTTTACCGAATTACTATATGGGTTACCGAGGTATGCTATAAGAAAGGTAATCTTATTTTGAGCACATAGAATCAGCTATAACATTTCAGATGTAAAGTTGCAGATATTTGTAATGATTTTATTGTAAAATTGTGAAGTTGAAAGAGAAACCTTTAACAGGTTAAAAGACTCTAACCAAGTCTATAAATTGTAAAGCCTCTAACCAGGTGCAACATTCAGAATAAATGTTGTAAAATCCTTTAGCAAGGTAGATCTAATAGATCTTTTTACTCCTAATAGGGTAAGCTATCAGAAATAGCTAAATGTAGCTCTAACCGAGCATTCTTTATTATTGCAGTAGTGAAGTTGTGGGTGCCATCCCCACCGCAGTTTTTCTCTCTAACCAAGAGTTTCTGCGTAACCAAAATATATGTGTTATGGAGTGAATCATGTATGATTGTTATCTATTTGTTTTAACTTTATTTTATGTTACCGCACTATTCTGTTTATGGATAACAGTAAGGTTATTATTCAAGAAAGGTTTTGGAGTACTGATTCACCCCTCCCCTCTCAGTACATTAGCTTTCTATATTGGGCCTAACACTATTATGCCATGACATTGTATAATAGGTCCATAGTTGGTCCTATTATGCCATGATGACATAATAAGTCCTATTATGCCATGACATTGCATAATAGTCCACCTAGTATGCCATCATGGCATAACTAGGACCAATTATGGACCTATTATGCCATGTCATGGCATAATAGGACCTATTATATCATGTCATGGCATAATAGGACCTATTATATCATGTCATGGCATAATATGACCTATTATGCCATGACGACATAATAAGTCCTATTATGCTATGACATTGCATAATAGTCCACCTATTA
Organism: Cryptomeria japonica; assembly: GCF_030272615.1. NCBI lineage: Eukaryota > Viridiplantae > Streptophyta > Pinopsida > Cupressales > Cupressaceae > Cryptomeria > Cryptomeria japonica. The sequence continues at coordinate 577,907,493 of NC_081415.1, read as the reverse complement.
TGCCATCACATAATAGGACCTATTAAGCCATGACATGACATGATTTTCTCGAATTGCCGACTTCATCATCTAATTCATCTCCAACACTGAAGTACTAATTCGACATGTTTACTTAGTAAATGACCATTTAGAGAGGTTACCATATAATATATTAGTACTATTCCAACACAAAGTACTAATGTAACATGTTTACCAGAATTGTGACTTAATTATTTATTATATAAATTACTTTATATATATTGATCTTATTTCACTTTTTTTACAAGTTCATGTATGAAATATTTTATATTGATTTTAATAGTTGATGCATTTTACAAGAAATGAATGCATTAAATTGAATATATAATAGATTTATGAAGTTTCAATGAAATTTTTTATTTTTGTGCGCAAATTTTATATTTAAAGATTCAATAGTATGTACATGTATATTTTTTTAAGTTCAATATTATATTATATTTCATGTGTATCTCATTCAATAACATAGAAATGTTACTATTTTACATTGCATAATAGTCCACCTATTATGCCATTATGGCATAATTGGTCCATAATAGGACCTATTAAGCCATGACATGACATGATTTTCTCGAATTGCCAACTTCATCATCTAATTCATCTCCAACACTGAAGTACTAATTCGACATGTTTACTTAGTAAATGACCACTTAGAGAGGTTACCATATAATATATTAGTACTATTCCAACACAAAGTACTAATGTAACACGTTTACCAGAAGTGTGACTTAATTATTTATTATATAAATTACTTTATATATCTTGATCTTATTTTACTTTTTTTACAAGTTCATGTATGGAATATTTTATATTGATTTTAATAGTTGATGCAGTTTACAAGAAATGAATGCATTAAATTGAATATATAATAGATTTATGAAGTTTCAATGAAAGATTTTATTAAGTTTTGTGCACAAATTTTATATTTAAAGATTCAATAGTATGTACATGTATATTTGATAAGTTCAATATTATATTATATTTCATATGTATCTCTTTCAATAACATAGAAATGTTACTATTTATAAACGTATTTTTTAAAACTAAAATAGATTCTTCTTTGACATAGAGTTGTATATAATTCATGTACATATCTTTATATATATAGGAGCTCTTTGTTTTCATGGATGTTTTTGACATAGATGAATGGTTAGGTGAAAATCCCCCACCACAACCCCCTCCTCCACCACCACCACCACCACCTCCACCTCCACCTCCACCCCCTAGATTGGATGAAATTCATTTAAGATAACGAATTAATGAAAACCAACAAGTGATTGAACAAAATATTACTACTATCCAAAATGAGCCAATCACCCCCCCCTCTTTTAGAGTTTGCAAAATCAATGCAAACTGTTGTCGAGTCAGTTAGATCTGTTGATTCTCAATTAGATCAATTTCATAGACGAAGATAAGAGTTGCGTGATTTTTAAGCCGATGGTTTAACTTATAGGCAAATCACTGATCTTAAAATAACCAAAGCTCATTTATGTCCATATTTTACTAACCCAAAAACAAGAGAGCCAATGCAACCTAGCCAGAAAAGAATTTCAATTAGGTGGTGTAATCATCCAAAAATGGCTAGACACTTTTGGGATAGATGGTGGATGGTTTTTGATTATCCACCACATCGTAATTATGAGGTCCCTTTATATTTTTTGAAGAAATTATACTGTGAGTTTGTAATGCACCAAAAACCAAATTATTTTGATATTAAGTCATTCCAGGGTGTTGGTCATGGAATGCCACAACATAGATTAGGGGCACGCAATAATAATCCCCTACCGGATCCACCCATAGTTCCACTTGTTGCTCCATCGATTCCTATAGATTTGCAAAATACATCATTCATTTCAACATTAGATGTTTTGACTTCCCTCATAGGTAACCTGAGTGAGCAAGTTGCACACATGGCATCCACTCCTTGATCGATGCCACATATGTGTATGAGCTGTCATCAGATGTGTGTAGGTGCTACTGCTGATCCAAGATCCACTTCAGTTGCAGTTGAGCATGATGCAACAAATGATACTATGATGACATCATATATGGATTTTCTTTGCTCTGATGATCATCTTGAGCAGGTATAGATATATATACATGTACATGTCAGTCTAATACTTCATTAAATATAGGTATACATTAAGTGCATGTATTTTTTTTAATACAATCTAATACTTCATTAAATAAATTTGGTTTATGTAGATAAGGACTACACCAAATGTTCAAGTCAATATTGCATCTACTCCTACACAACTTGGCACACCTTTTGGGGTACAACATCAATTTCTATCTAGACATTGTACTAGGTTTTTAAGTTAATATGTTATCATTGTATACTATATAAATTTTCATGTTGATACATTGAATGCTTCTTTCTCAAGGCTTCAGGTCATGAGGGACCCTCTACATCACATCGAGAAGAGGGCGTGACAACTGTGATACCATCTATTGTATGTATCTTAGAATTCATAAATTAAATATGAACTCTTACAACATTGTAACTTAACTTGAAATTATTTGATACACATATATATGTTCAATAAATATGATTTCATTAAATGCATGTTTGCAGGTGGACACTACTACCAGGATAGGTTATCCTCATCATTTTTATCAGAGCCAATTTGAATGCAAATTGACATCCTTTGAGGTCTTAATATGTAATACTTAATTTGACCTTATTTTGACACTTAATTTAAGATTTAATTGGACAGTTTGAATTTGACCTTGTACAGGACTTAGCTAGCACTACATTTGGCATTGATACTGCACAAGATACTGCTAGAGGAGATGAGCAACCTTATGTACGATATTTTATTATATGATTACTTAATCAAATTATAAATATTCATTTTTATTTAATAAAAAACTAAACACATGTATGTGCTCATGTTCATTATATCATGTTTCTTATCTTGTATACATGATGACACAACTATCGAGCATATAGTACATGCAGAACAAGTTACTGGAGTTGATGTGCACACACATACAGTAAGTTTGTAACTTAATTTATGAATTCCAACTGTATTTGATAAATGATTATCTTTTAATAGTTAATCAAGTATTTTTATATTATTTTTTCCTTGTACAACATGAGACGGGTGGATCTAGCCCATGTCCCAGGGAGAAGAGACCACGAGATGTTATTGATGATAACACTTAGATTTTACTGTTTATTTGGCTCTGATATGATTTACATGTACTATTTTATATGATATGTACTTTTTTATGGACTTTACACATTTGTTTACACGTGTACTTATTTTTTAACATTGTATATATTGTCTTGGACGTGCACATACTTTATATATATGGATAGTTGCATAATAGGATTAGATCATATATATTTTTTGGAATATATATATATGCACATTAGATATTATGTGGAGTTCATCATGTTACCATCCAGATATATATGGATTAGATATTATATGGATTATGTGGACTTGAAATTTTATTTAAATAACTTGTGATTAGATAAAATAAAGGTGTACATCGTGAATTAACAATGATGATAAGACTAAAGTATCAAAACATATCTTATAATTATAACATATAGATACACAAAATATGTAATCAAATATGTAATTACCATTACAATAATAATGATGATTTAAGAGAAAAGTATCAAAACATAGGTTTAAATATATAGTTACCATTTCAATAACAATGGTGATAAGAGAAAAGTGTGAGGAACAAAGTAGGTGGTATGGTGGGGTCCAACAAGTCATATATATAATATATTGAATAGAACTTGATTAAAACATAATTATCTCATTCATAAATTTGACCAATAATCTCTCATTTATGTATATTACACAAAGTGTAATCAAGCAAACCTATCTAAAATCTTTGACTTCATCTCCTAAGGGACCTACAAAAACAACATATTGTATTAAATACACAATCATAATTCAACATTCAAGTGCAAGAATATTACTTTACTCAAGTAAAGTTTGAAAATTTAACCTTGAACATATTTGTAAAAGCACAAATAATAGAATTCATTGATGCCATGTACATGTGGAAGACTTGAAATAAAATAAAAAATAGTCTATTTAAATTATAATAATAAGGATATATCTCTCAAAATACAACATAAAGTATGCACAAACAATAGTAGTCATTGGGGCCAAGTCTACTCTGAGAGACCTGGAAAAAAAATATACATATGATTAGGTTTTATAATGAAGATGCATTCAATTTAAAATACAACATAAAGCATACATCACAACTCTTCAAAGGGAGTTTCCTTAAGGGTACAAAACTAAATAACTTGTAATTATTCAAAATGAAACATAAAGTATGCACAAATAACTTGGTTTTTATTGATGCTTTCTACTTGTGGTAGTCCTGAAACAAAATTACTAGATTATATTTTATATTTAGGATGCATGATTTAAAATGTTATATAAAATATACATCACGAATTTTTAAAGGGAGGTGGATTAAGGGTTCAAATTATAACTTACTTGTATATATTCATTCTGTTATACCATCCGCATCCTCTCTCTTTTGCAAAGCATCTATAATTATCTCATGCTCTTCCATAGAGAGAGTCCATAATTGTTTATTAGCAGGCCTGCCATGATATCTATCCAATTTTATATTAGTTGCCACTACCAAATACGAGTAATGTATAATCTTCTTCTCTAATTCATAATCTTCAAACACAGGCAATCCATTCTTTCTTGTTAGATATTTGCATAGCCAAGTGCCAACAACAACCATAGATCCTGTTGGATAGTCATAACCATCATCATCTACTCGAGGAGTGGTTAGCTTATGTTTTGGCTCTACACGTCAAGCCAACCAATACTCTGTCCCCTCTTCATTGTCCTCTGGTGCAACAACAACATAGATATGTCCTGTGCACACAATAGTTTTATTTTAATATTTAATGAGATATAAAAATAAAAATATACACTGTAAGATTTCATATATGTACTGTATATGGTGAAAATGGATTAACAATAATGACAATATTGAAAGACTAAATGAATTCAACCACAAAAACCCTAGCCTAACAACAACAAAGATCCACCATAACATATGAAGATTACCTAAGACAATGCAAATCAAATGAAATCACAAAGATTATATCATCACATGTCCAATAGGGTTTGAATCTCCATTCTTCATATCTCCATTGATCTTGCTTGATATATTTTCTCTCAGATTTTATGTGCACAAGAGCTCAACAAAGAATGGAATGTGGTTGCAAGTAGGATCGCATATGAAAAGCGTAGTGTAGTCAAGTGCATAAATTGATTAGCCAGGGTTTGAAAATGAAGGAAGCATCTCCTTATATAGAAGACACTATATGAAATGGAGGGATAAGATTGAGAGGTGTAAAAGAGGTCGGCTATGATTAGAGGGTAGGTAAAAGAAATAATAAAATAATAAGAGGGTAGGTAGTGTATGAATTAAGAGATGAATGACATGTGTCATAGGTAGAAAAGGCTAATGAATTAATTAAATAAATAAAGATTTATTTAATTAATAGAAGAAGTGGGATCAATTAAATAAATAAAATATTTATTTAATTTAGGAAAAGGGATAATTTAAATAAATAAAGGTATTTATTTAAATGAGAAATAAGGCTAGAAGAGGATAAATGAATTAATTAAATAAATAAAGATTTATTTAATTAATAGAAGAATTAGGCTTAGATAATTAAATAAATAAAATATTTATTTAATTAGACATGACAATTTCAGGTGTCTACATTTTGCCCCTCTTTGAGACAATGCAACTTGTTGCGTTGTTTCAAAGAAGATAATATGAATTGATACAAAGTTGCCCCAAGATGGGAATGATATGCCCCCTCGAGAGATTGGATGAAAATGTCTAGAAAGATCGCAGACAATCTCTCGATAAGAAAAAAAGGCTAGAATGGACTGACCGGATAAAGTGACAGAGTCACGGGATAATGCAGACTGACTCAGGAAACGAGGGCTAGGACTAGGGCTAGGGTAGTCTATAAGATAGACCACGAGGGGAAAAAATCCTCATTGTCATCCACACATACAAGAGATCAGAGTGCAGAGCGAGATAGAGCAGCAGTAGTTAGCAGCGATGGCATTGGTTCACAGATTTGATCGCGTTCGCCGATTTCAGAGGCCAGTAGAGGCAGGAGAGCCGATAAGTACCACAAAACCTCCTTGTACTTTGTTGCAATAAATGTTGTCATTAATGCATCATAGGTAGCACAATAAATGCATGTTTTAGGAAATGTCAAAAATCTCCAAAAATGTGTAGGCGCGTCTGCGTAGGTGCCAGGTGCGTCCATGTTGGCTAGGCACGTCTGTGTTTGTGCCAGGCGCATCTATGCTAGGAAAAGCGTCTGTGCCAAATACGAGTGCATCTACGTTGTTCAGGCGCATTTTTGAAATGTGGGCACGTTTGTGTAGGACAGGCGCATCTGTGCAGAGCATAGGTACATCTGTGTATTTCAGGCGCGTCTATGCAGAGCAGGCACGTTTATGCAGTCTAGAAGCATGTTTATGTCATCAAGGGACGTTTATGTCTTCAAGGTCAAATCGGCAGTTCTGTGATGAACATACGCTGTTGATTGGATAAGCTGCTCTGAGGATGCACTCAAGCAGGTCCTCTAGGGAAGACTAGGATAACAGATAGGGCTAGGATTGACAATTCTGTGATAGAACATACGTTGCCAATTAGGAAACTACTCAAGAAGAGTCACTCAAGCAGAGGCCCTAGGATAGGATAGATCAAGGCACTTTGTGATGAACAGTGAGTACCAAGACATAGTACTTTGTGATGAATAGGGAGTACTAAAATATGAGCAGCACTTTGTGATGAACAGTGAGTGCAAATGTGAGCAGCACTTTGTGATGAACAAGGAGTGCAAAACACGTAGTACTTTGTGATGAATAGGGAGTACCACTAGGATAATCAGCAACACTTTGTGATGAGCAGTGAGTGTCACTAGAATAGAAGCAACACTTTGTGATGAACAATGAGTGTCACTTTGTGATGAACAATGAGTGTTACTAGGATAAAGTACCATATGCACATAGATAAAAAGTAGCATTTTGTGATGAACAGTGAATGCACTATGACTGACATGATTGATTTGGTTGACTGTAGGAGTATTTGCCTATGCTGGAGTTGCGAGAGAGATTCCCATCGACTCAGAGGTTGCGACCAGAATTGACATTCGAGGATAGGGTGGCCATTGAGGGTATGGGTTTGCGATATATTATGTATGTGCCTGAGTTTCGGGCGAACATGGGGTTGTTGACTGCGCTAGCTGAGAGATGGCACTCAGAGATGTGCACTTTTCATTTGCCAATGGGTGAGATGACAGTCACCTTGGAGGATGTTTACAGGATACTGCGGATACTAATCAATGGGGAGTTGATACCCTATGAACGAGAGGGAGATAGGGAGGCCTTGAGATGAGTGTTTCAGGATCCAAGCCTAGAGATGAGAGTTGGACACGTGTCATGGGACATGATGACAGCAACAGGACTGACACTACCAACAGTGCTAGGAGGAGTGATCAGTGGGTTCCTGTGTCTAGACAGGGCGACACGAGGGTTGGCTGTGGGCTAGGGGAGCACCTTGGAGACATTGGTTACACAACACACTAGATATTCCTAGGGATCGTGTGTGCTGACACACTTGTACTATGAGCTGCATCAGTTTGTGTATCATGGATCTGTAGGTTTGGGCTGCAGAGTTACATTGTTGCAAGTATGGGCCTATGAGCATCTACCGGTTACCTGATTGATACACTTCAGGGGCAGGGGTCATGGACGCAGTTTTGTGCATTTATATGATATGATTACATCACAAACATGGATTGGCAGGTTGGAGCATTGGCGTCGAGTCCTGGATGAGATCGACATTGTGATATGGAGGTTGTACCTTGGGTGCGAGCAGTGGGAGGATGATGCAGTGGATCTACCTTATACCTTCTGGAGTAGATATCTGATTGGGCGGATGCCCTATGTATTGGAGAGGCAGTTGGTGGACAGGGTATGTAGGCAGTTTGGCAGGATCCAGCGAATGCCACGGGGTTCTGGGATGTATGCTCGGACAGTCAGGGATCAGGCACATTTTGGGCCATTGTTGTCATATGATTAGGCCGTGATGCAGCTGGTGGAGATGGTTCCCTTACCGTGGGATATGTGGCTGGATATTGAGGATGCAAGTATGGATGCAGAGTACACTATAGATTGGGCTGAGCATCCATTCCCATGACTGTCAGACCTAGGGGAGGCGATAGATGGAGATGGTGGGGGGGATGGAGATGATGATGGAGATGGTGGAGGTAGAGGTCGATGGAGGAGGCGGGGTGCAGTTGGAGAGAGGAGGGTGGTTCCACGGAGAGAGGGTGGGGAGGAGAGACAAGTTTGGGTGGTGAGGGGTCATGGTGGATTGCCATTATAGGTGCCAGTAGCACAGGGTCCTAGACAGGTACAGGGACAGGGGCAGAGGTAGGTACAGGTACAGGCACAGGCACCAGTACAGGGGGAGCCACAGGTAAAGGCACAAGGGGCTGAGGAGGAGGAGGATGAGCTGCTTGAGCTGAGGGATATCTGCCAAGGATAGGCAGATGAGATTCAGGACTTGGAGAGGGAGACAGCTATGCTCAAGAGGTGACTGAGGGAGATAGAGCATGAGCGAGATCAGGCTATCCAGTGCTATACTGAGGCTAAGAAAGCGCTAAAGGCTGGGAGGCAGGCGACAGAGGATACAGGGGCTAGATATGCCTATGTTCTATGGGCAGGGGAGGAGATAGGTTACTGGTGAGACCTATATTACGGGGCAGTGCCACCAGAGCAACGGGCGAGGAGCTTCCGCATACCATTGCGGACAACGATAGTTACGGGAGGGAGCCAGAGGAGATAGGCATCCAATGGTGGGGTTATGGGTCCTCCACCACCACTAGATAGAGGGGATAGGAGGGATGATCCTGGGGCAGGTCCTTCTTGGGCTCAGACTCCATCGAGGCCAGGTGGCTCCGAGGGAGGGAGTTCATCATAGCCGTAGAGGGCTCCCTATGTATCAATGTTTTGTACCATTTTGTATTATGATGTAGACACCTTCGGGTGATTTTGTAGCCATATGATTTTGACATCATTGTATCATGACACTTTATATATATATATATATATATATGAGATGATTCATCTTTGCGGCAGCTATATGCATGTGTACCTATGTGATGAGATGTTTCAATGATGTAAGTTTCTATGTGATGCTTATGATGTGGATGTAAATATGTATATGAGGAAATGCAATATTTTTGTTCTTTTATATTTTTAAATGTTATGCAAATGCAAATGTGAATGTATGAAATGCAGATGAAAATGATAATGCAAATGACTATACATGATGAGAATGTAAAATGTGCTAACATGAGTTGTGTGTAGGATGTGATGCAATTGTGATACCTATATGTATGTATGAAATGCTTAATATGTGGCAATGCAGGTGCAACTACATGAAATGCAAATGTTTTTTTGGTGTGGCATTATACTCAGTCATGTGATAGCGAGCTACACGGACTCAAGAAGGACTATGGAAGTCAATCAAGAAAGGGGGATGGAAGATAGAAGATATGAAAGTGAAAGAGCTTCTTGTGCGTTATCATCATTGAGCTTTATTATGGCAAGTAGGTTATGACAATCGAGACATATATTCGACCCAGAAAGTCATTGTACCTATTTGCATGGAGATAAGACAGTCGCAAACAAGGAATTCCCCAATTCACACTAGACTCACAATGTCCTCATATCCTTGGACAAGTCATAGCATTACTAAGAGACAATCCACAGACAGCAAAAGAAAATAGGTGACGATACCCCATCCTCACTTTTCTAGTCAAAGACATCCTAGAGATAAAATCTCTAGTCAGAGACATCCTGGAAAAGATAAAAGACATGTCACCAAAAGATAAAATCAAAAGAAAACTAAGACTCGACACCAACATCCACTGAAGTCCTCAAGTTTAATGTCTCTTGTCACTTGTATAAGTCTTATTTGATTGTGGTCACAATGTTTACTTTCACAAAAAGGATAGATAGCACTGAACCATAATGTTGTCTGAGTCTGTTGAAAGATTTGATTTGTTGAAGCCCATTGTTGCCACTGTGTCTCATCTGAAACTGACTGAATCCATGAAATTGATACTTTATTGCGGAGAAAGTGAAAATTTATTGCAAATTGGTGATGCAAATGTTGCTTTATTGTGGATTGTGCATGGATAGACTGAAGGAAAGTGGAAGAAACTGTACTCCTCAAAACATGTGATGCTCTTAGTTCCACACCCATCACAAGACGTAGGATTTGCCTTAGCCACAGATAGGAGCTGATTTATTATGGATGGAAAGGGTGAAAAGGGGGTGTTTATTATGAATGGCGAACCAATCTTAGGTAGATCAATGACAAGCCATGATGGGATTGGGTAAGTTTATTATGGATGGAGAGGTTGTGTGCGTGTGCAAAGTGGAAGGATGAAAGTGAATCTTGAAGGAGGGAGGAGCAATGTCTCTACACATGGTGCTGGTAATCCAATTTTCACCACGGTACTTGCCCAGGGTGCCACCGAAGTGGTTTTCACCGTTGGACGAAATGTTTCTCTTTACTTTTTTGATTTTTTGATTTTTTTTGTATTTTTGAATTTTTTTGATTTTTTTTGTATTTTTGAATTGGGATACTCTGAAGAGCTATGTGTAAAACCTGCGAAGGTGCATGCTGTTAATAGGATCCTCCAAAGGTTCACCCTTTGTGGTTGAGAGTTGATATGCACCAGATCCATATGATGTTGTGATGATGTAAGGACCAAGCCAGTTTGGTTCGAACTTGCCCTTCTTCTCTCTGTCTTGCTGATTTTTGGGGTTTTCTCTGAGAACTAAGTCACCCACCTCGAATGTGTGAGGATTTATCTTATGATTGTAGCTGCAATGTTCCTTGATTGAATGATGTGTAGCTCGAGCGACTGTCTTCCTTGATGAAGGAACTGAGATATAATTACTAGTGTGTGGACTACACAAGCCCGTCTGCGTGTCACCTAAAGAAGTTTGGGCATCCCTGATAAAAAATTCCTTCGAGGAAGCTCCATTAAAGATCCATGATGTATCAAGAAAAGGAGATGGATGTGTGGAACAAGTGGATGAGTGATGAAGGCTTATGATTGCGAAAAGAAGTGAAAGTAGGATAGCATGATGGAGACTTAGGATCAACAAGTATGCTTTTTGACTTGAAATTGTAGAACTTTTGCCCCCAGTTATTTTGATATTAGGGGACATCAACTCTTGTTCCTTTTCTTTCATAGGATTTTTATCCTTGACTTTGCTTTTTGCAGAGTCCAATAGCTTTTGATTTTGATTTGGACTGAAGGACTTTTCTTTATTTTTGGCTTTTAGATTTTTCTTTTCATAGCTTGATTTTTGATCCCCAAATAGTAAGGGCTTTTGTGATTCTTGTTGATCCAAGTCTGGAAGTGGAGTGGAAATGGAATGAGTGGATGAAATGGTAAAGCTATGTGAGTTCTCAAGAGGGTTGGCGATACACTCAATAGATTCTTCGTTGGAACCACTCTTAGGACTATTGATATCAAGAGTTGCTTGCACCACTAGAGGAGATTTGCATTCAGACTTAGTAGCCACAACACTAGGTGGTTCATACCCAATTCCTTGGCATTGCAACTTGTTTGTAGGTTGTTCATGTCGACAAAATGTGTTAGGAGATAGTGAGAGTTGATCAACATGAAAGATATACTCACCGCATCCCAGATCTTTAATCCTGAACTTTTCTTTGAGCTCTGTTTGTTTTGATGTAGAAGCTTTTAAGGATTGTGGATCCACATATGCTGATGAAGGAATAGCTTCTCGATTGAATGGGATTGTTATTTCTGATCTAGGTCATAGATTGTTGCAATATATGAATGGATTTGGGTCAGCTTTGACGGTCACTTCAACTCCATTGTGTGGAAACTTGATACATCGATGATATGTAGAAGGGACTGTGCTCATCTCATGAATCCATGGATGTCCTAGCAATATATTGTATGTGAGATCAAGATCAAGGACTTGACAAACCACATCTTTTGTAACTGGCCCAACTCTGAGAGGTAAGGTGATTGTGCCCTTGGATGAGCGCTCTTCATCATCATATGCCTTGATGGTGATTTTGTTTGTAGAATTCAAAGCTTTATCAGAATATCCCATTTGTTTAATAGTGCTCAATGTACAAATGTTTAGACTGGCTCCTCCATCTATTAGGACTCATTTTATTCGATGTTTGTGTATGAAGGCTTCAATGTGTAAAGGTGCGTTATGTGGCTGACTTACGGAGGCATCATCGGCTTCTGTGAATGTAAGTGAGAGTGGAATGGAAAGGTATCCCACCATGGCTTGAAACTGGTCTACGTTCAGATCAGTAGGGACATAAGTGTCTCTCAAGATTTTTTCAAGAATAGCTTTATGTGTGGGGGATATGTGTAGGAGCTCAAGGATGGAGATAAGAGCGGGTGTCTTCCTTAACTATTTTACAAGGTCGTATTCAGGCTTGGTTGATGAAGAAGTGTTGTTTTTAGCTGGAGCACCTTGCAAAGTAAATTTACCTCGACGAGTTGTGACATTACATTCAGAGGTAGGTTTGGAAGAAGATCCAACGCCTTTTAGGACAATCTTGGGTCTCTGGGTAGAATTCTCAGGGGTTTTGTCCTTGATGATAATAGTAGAGACATAATTATCCATTGAAATGTGATTGATAGTTGAATCATAGTTATAAGATGCTCTGGTATAGTTGGTTTGGTCATTTGTGGCTGCAGCTTTTCCCTTGTCATGCTTTGGGAATGGTTCCTGAAACATTTCATGTTCTTGGTTGGATGAGTGTCCTTCAATCTCAATGTCACCTCTATCAATGTGATCTTGTTTGATGTTCTTTAGTCGATGACAATTTCCTATTTTATGACCCTTGCTCTTATGGAACTCACAATACTCATCATCATTCCACCAATTTGGTTTAACCTTTGGCTCATATGGAGGAAAATCTGGAATTGTGATTATTTTGTTTGCCACTAGCTTCTTGAAAAATGACTCAAGTGGTTCTCCCAATGGGGTGTACTTCCTTCATGATCTAGAAGTTGTTTGAGTATTCACTTGATTGTTTGTAGAGCTTGATCCTGAAAAAATGATTTTGGGTCGTACTGTATTGGCATCAACAACACCATCATTGACTGTGTTCTTGTTTTTATTCCAAAATCTTGGCTTATCTTTTCCTTTAAAGTCATCTTTGTTTTCCTTGAATATCTTAATGACTCCTTGTTCAATTAGGACCTTTTCTGTCGCTAAGCCTTTTTCAATGACGTCCTTGAAGGTGGACAAACAAGCTTTTCTTAGGTCATAACCAATGTCTTTGTTAACATTCTGGGTGAACATCTCTACCATTTGTTTTTGTGGAATTTCACAAGAGCATCTGCTAGCTAGATTCCTCCATCTTTGTAAAAATGATGAAAAAGATTCTCCATCTTTTTGCTTGGTGTTGCACAAAGTAGTGACTGATATGTCTGTCTCTATGTTGTATGAGAAATGTTGGATAAATGCCTCTGCTAAGTCACCCCATGACTTAATTCCAGGTGGGAGTTGGGAGAACCATTCCATAGCTTGATCACCTAAGCTTTGTGGGAATAATCTCATCAAATATGTCTCTTCTGCTACTACCTCAATGCAAGCTGTGAAAAATTGTCTTATGTGTGCCTTAGGATCCCCTTTTCCTCTATACTTATCAAATTTAGGTGTCACAAAGTGTGTAGGAAAAGGAGGCATTGGAATGCTCTTGTCAAATGGATAGGGACATATGTCTCTCATTGTGTAAGTTGGCTTCGGTGTATTTATGTCCTCCATTTTCTTTTATAATTCCTTGATTTGTTGTTCCAAATTATTCTTAGGTGGAGATCGACTTCTTGGACCATACCCCATGCTTGAGGCATCAATTGGAGGAGGAGCATGTTGCATATATGGATGATATTGATCATACACATGTTCATATGGAGGAGGTCTATAATGATGCTGCGTATATGGACCACTTGGTATAGAGTCATGTTGAGGAACGAAATATCTGCTTTGTCCATGTATACCATACTCTACAGGCATTTCATGAATTTGTTCTAGTGTGTTGCCCCCAAATTTGATGCGGGGTTTCCTTGTGTCCAAATTTTGAGCATGCCTTTGAATATCCAATTGCTTTGGTGGTTGATCCTTAGCATTGGTATGTGATTGAGCATATTTTTCTGCATAAGACTTCCATAATGGTTTGCGAAGGTGAGTATCATATGCTTGACCATGTGTGTATGGGACCTCTGGTTTTTGAAACAAAGATGATGGTGATTCAGGCACAAGATGCAGCCCTCTATTGCCTCCACTATTAGGCCTCCTTTGATCCATGTTGGAGTGAGTTTGTTGCAAAGGTCGATTTTCCATTATTTGAGACATGTCAAAATCATGAGGTATCTTGGCTCCACTTTGTGCCATCACTTGTAAGAAATATTGTCTATCTCTCCTCATTATTTCCTCAACTAATCGATTGAAACGGGGATCCATAATGGAGTCTTCCACTTCTGCTGAATGTATTGAAATGTTGTCCATATTGTCATTGTGTGTATCATTGTTGTTTGTAGTGTCAATGTTTTCAACATTTGGAATGTTTCTATAAGCATCCATGTCAGGTAATGTAGTATGATCAGAATTGAAAAAGACATCATTGTCATACTCATAGGAACTCATGTTTACGGACTCTTGAGCCTCTTTAGCTTCTCTCCTAGATTTTTGGGAACGAGTTTTAACCATGAACTAGGTATTGACCAAGATGTGTGAGACTAGATGAAAATGGAAAGAGTATGGAAGACCAAGAGTTTGGATGGAATGTAAATGAATCTGAGGTGTACTTGCAATGTCCAAAGTGTAAGACTAAGTATGTATGTAGTAGAGTAGGTGTGACTTCCAAAGAGATGATAGTTTCTCTTCATGAGGTAAGTTGACTTTGACTCTAAGTAAGACCAAATGAGACCCAAAGGTGATAGACCTTGATGAGGGACCACTTAGTAAAATGTTGTTGTATTTAGTGTGTTGACAAAGTACGATGAGGACAAGCAAGTGACCTTTTGACTCAAATTTAGACAAATGTGAATGTAATGTAAGGTGTAAAGCAATGACGGACTTTGTGAGACCTAAAGATAGGTTGAATGCTAGGTGAAAACCTGAAGAGATAACCTAGGAAGCTCGATGAGTCCGAAACTGACTGTTCTTGTTTGCTGAATTATGAAAGTTCTCAATCCTGAACACAGACGTGCCTGTATACTTCACAGACGCGCTTAAATGACACAGATGCTATTCTGACAGACACAGACGTGTTTTTGAGATGTTATAAATGCGAAGTTGCTCAAAACACAGACGCGTTTTTGCCCTTCATAGATGCAGTTATACGACATATACGCTATTATGTCAGACACAGACGCATTTCTGCAAAATTTGTCCAATTTTTTCCAATCTGTGAAGTTGCTTTGTTGTGACCAAATCTGTATGTTTGACTATTTTTCGTGACAAGAGGACACAATGTTGATGAAAACTCAATGTTGATGAAAACTCAATGTTTGCAAGTGTTTAGACTCAAAAATGACTCAAAGAAAAGTGTGATGTCTGATGTAAAATTGTTTTGCATACACTTGAAGACACAAAAGACACAATGTTTTAATGTTTGGTCTTGAATGTTTGATTGTTCAAAATAAGTCAAGCACAATTCTTATGGCTGGCCAAGACAATAGTTGTTGATCCCACATGGAGTTTCCCCCGAGGCTACGCTATTCAGAGCGGATACTTAGATGCTTGACCCCACTAGCTCCACCCTCAGCACTCACTTCTCGGGGCAGCCAAGCATTAGTCCCCACAAAAACTCCTCGTGGCAAACTTTGTATCTCTACTAAGAACCATATGTGTGTGGGCTGCTACCAGAGGTTCGACCTCCTGCCTCAACAACTAGAAGGATTTTGGCTTCTAAAACAAAAAGGTGCTAGTAAGGGCATTTGCTCGTGTGGCCATACATGCAACACTTTCAGCTCTGTAAATACAGAAGGCTCCCAACCGGTAGGGGTTACGCCCTACAAATGATCAAATAAATTTGATCAAACGGGTTTATGTGGAGACATAGTGTCGGTATGAACTAATCAACACATGTTATTCATAGTTTTCACCATGAATACAGTTATTTATAGTGGTTTGGAAGAAGATGGCTTTTCTTTTGCTACCACTTGGGTTGTTCTCTCCTCACTAGTAGTCCTAATGACCACACGGGGAGACAGGCCCTCTAAAGATTAAACAAAAAGAGCCTATTGCTCAAGACACAAAAGATAATGATTCAATTTTAAAGCACCAATTGAAGTATTTGCTAGTCTATGAAAACAAGGCACACAATAAAGATTAAAAACCCTTGCCAAGGTCCTGCAACAAAGATCTATTAGTAGTTTGGATTGTTTCAAATGATCACCCCTTCCTGCAAGCACACAAGTTAGGTAAATTTTAGATCCAAAAGACTTTGTGAAATGGGGGCCTTCGACAAAACAATTTTGCTTTCAAGACAAGATGCACCAATTTCGTTAGCTAGATCTGAAAATGTTAGCTCAAAATAAACCAAATCTAAAAAACTGAATGACTAAAAACTGAATCAATCAAAACCCCCAAAATGAAATCAGTGCACACAGATGCGGTTACCATAAACACAAACGTGGCTTCTAGACACAGATGTGCTTCTGTGAAACACAGACGCGGCTTCGGAACACAGACGCAGCTTCTGGACGCAGATGCGCCTGAAAATACCATAGATGCGACTAGGGAACACATATGTGATTTCTGGAATCTGCAAGAAAAAGAAAATGCTGTCAAGGGTGTGGACACGATCCTAGATGTCGTAGATGCGACAGGAAACCAAAAACGCGATCCGAAAGTACGCAGACGTGAAAATACCAAAATACTGTCGAAAATTGTCAGATCTGCAACTTCAAAATACAAAATCTACAACAAGGATGTTAAATGCAAAAGGGACAAGAGTCTCACCGTGCGTGCCAAAATGTATATGGTTAAAATGGATTAACAATAATGACAATATTGAAAGACTAAATGAATTCAACGACAAAAACCCTAGCCTAACAACAACAAAGATCCACCATAACATATGAAGATTACCTAAGACAATGCAAATCAAATGAAATCACAAAGATTATACCATCACATGTCCAATAGGGTTTGAATCTCCATTCTTCCTATCTCCATTGATCTTGCTTGATATATTTGCTCTCAGATTTTATGTGCACAAGAGCTCAACAAATAATGGAATGTGGTTGCAAGTAGGATCGCATATGAAAAGCATAGTGTAGTCAAGTGCATAAATTGATTAGCCAGGGTTTGAAAATGAAGGAAGCATCTCCTTATATAGAAGACACTATATGAAATGGAGGGATAAGATTGAGAGGTTTAAAAGAGGTTAGCTATGATTAGAGGGTAGGTAAAAGAAATAATAAAATAATAAGAGGGTAGGTAGTGTATGAATTAAGAGATGAATGACATGTGTCATGGGGAAAAAAGGCTAATGAATTAATTAAATAAATAAAGATTTATTTAATTAATAGAAGAAGTGGGATCAATTAAATAAATAACATATTTATTTAATTTAGGAAAAGGGATAATTTAAATAAATAAAGGTATTTATTTAAATGAGAAATAAGGCTAGAAGAGGATAAATGAATGAATTAAATAAATAAAGATTTATTTAATTAATAGAAGAATTAGGCTTAGATAATTAAATAAATAAAATATTTATTTAATTAGACATGACAATTTTAGGTGTCTACATGTACTATTTAATAAATAAATAAAAATTTCAAAAACAATTTTACCTTGTTGTATAAGATCTGAAATGCGATCATAGTCATTTGATGCAAACATTTGATTCATATCTTCATCAGTTCTTTCATGTGGATCATTTGCATATATGGGTGTCAATGATCTTTGTTGCCATTCTTCAACCCATTCTTTATTCTCACAAAATTCCCAATCTCCAGAAACATAAAACTAACAAAAGCAAGCAAGCTCCCTTGTGAATATAGTCCTTGTGTTTGAATTAGAACTCTTAAATGAATGCCATTTAGCAGATCGAATAATGGTATTACAATCATGCCGAATAGGAATACTATCTTCCTCTACCAACCAGAAGAAACGTTGAATTGCAGAGTTCTCAGTTGATCCTTTTGACAACTTTGAATTGGACCAATCTACATCTGTATGAGCATCTCTGAATTTCATTGCATCCTCAAATTTCAATTGTTCTCTAGCAAGAGCTCTTTTTACACAGGCACCAGCTCCATCGTGTTGCCCCTTACCATGTCTTGCTTCAAAAAAACTCCCTAAATGTTGGACATTGGTTTTCTTGTGAACTCTGTATAGCCAATAAAACATTCTTGCATTTTTGAATTGTCCAGTGTAGTTATTTGACCATATCATATGTTGTTTCATGTCAATTTCTCTTTCCTTAAGATTATCATGAAATACCTCGAAGCAATGCTGAACAAACTTAGACGAGTGTAATCTATTATCACTAACATAGAAATGATACTCCCTCAAAAAATTTATGTTATCTTCTGTACTGTCATGGTCATGTCTATATATAATGTGCACAAATATGGCCACTTGCACTGAGTTGTAGTATTGTGATTGAGTTTCCTCTTGTGGTTTTAGAGTATAATTTTCTACAAAATCCACAACTGATACTATTGTTCCAACTGGAAATGTGTTCTTGCATATGCGAAACTGTCCATCAAGCCATCAAGCATGTTGCGAATGTTCACATATTTTGGAACAATATGACTTTTAAACTCACCGATAAATGCATTCACACTATTCTGTTCTGTAATCAATTCTAAATGTTTCCCCATATTTCCATCCTTTAGAGGGTATTCTATATTTTTAAATCTCCTAACATCAACCATTTTTTGTCCAAACTTAGATGAAACATGTTCATGCAAACATTCACCTATCAAAGAATAGTTCCCACATAAATTGCAAGGGCCATAAATGCATGAACTAGAAAGAAATAATTGGTCATTAGGTGGTTTACAAAATAAACTTGGAATAAAATCTTTTATAGTTTCAGGTGGAACATAAACACCACAATCCTGCACAAGATCATTACCATGCAACATACAACGTATATATTGAAAAACATCATAATAGTAACGAACCTGAACATGAGTTTTACAACAACAAGATATTCTTTGTTTATTGATTTTAACATACCAGGGTTTGCATTTTTCAAATAATCTTTGACTAATTTGTAAATTTATTAACACATATTCATCACTAAATTTTTTAAAGAATTCAGTTTGAGTCATGTCAAGAAGATGTTTTGGATGAGGATCATGAATTTTTGATCCCACCCTTAACTTTAAAAAATCTCTAACATTTGATGAAACTCTAGTGTTATCATGCCAAACTTTTGCAATTAATTGTTTAGTTTCATCATTTAGTTTCATGTCTGACCTTTGAAGTCTACCACGAAAACTCCAACAATGGTTTAGTGGATCGATTTCAATTGTGTCTCTTCTTTTGGCCGCTCTTGACAAGGTTCTATGATGCAAGTTTACTAACAATTATTTTGTCAACTATAGCAATTGTTATAACTCCACGTGCCACATTCTTATCTTTAGATCAACTTGTTTTCCTAATAGAATCGATGGCACTGGCAACAATAGATACAACTTGCTTATATGATTCATCTTTTCTTTTTGGTTTTGCATAATTACCTATTTTTTTCATGACTTTACACATTTTTAACATTTTTATTAATTGTAGCATTATTTGATATTGGAATCCTAACTTTTTATTATAAAAAAATTGTTTATATGATATGTTCGCATGTGTTCTGATTTGTCTCCAAGAAACTAACCCATTAAGATTATCTAGCACATTGCTATCAATAGTAAACAAATTACATTCATTTTCTTTCAGAGAGGGTGGTGTAATATTTTCAATTTTTATTTCTTTCCGTATTGGTGTATTAAATTTATATCCAACTTCATTTAAATCAGCAATTTGATTGGCATCATAGTCTCGGGATTTAAAAACATACCAAGATTCACATCCACATGAACATTTGCATCAATAGTCATACCTGTGTTTGGTTCTACATTTCTTGCGTCCATCATGATCTCTTCAATGGTCTCATCTACAATGGGCACTGAACTAGATGCTTCAGTGTTAGTTGTTGTGATCTTTGATCTTTTTGCCATTTTGCCTCCTCTCTTTGTGCTTGAATTTCGTCCATTGTCATTGTCTTCCTTTGTTTCTTTTGACATTGCTTAGAACCCATCTTTACAAACTCCTCTTCAAAAAATAATATTTCTTTTTACCGAGTTCTTCTAAAATTTGTGTAAAAAGGATTAAAAAGTACTGCCAAACACAGTAAAAAATGTTTGTCAGTACGGATTCCAATGATAGTCTGGTAAATTGATGCAATATGTCCTTTTTTTTAATAGTAACGATTATTTAGGAACAGACCCTCGTTTTCTGTTATTTAAATAATGGGGCCCGTTCCTAAATCCAACGGTTAAAAAAAGGAACAGGCCCCCGTTTTGAAAACAGGGGCCCATTCTATGGAAGTTGATTCCACAACCCACCACTTGCCTTGGGATTAGTACGTCAAATTATGTGGGCCATACACGTCAAATTTTTAAAAAGATAATTACGGTCATTAAAAACTTAATTAAAAAAATATTTTAAAAAAATGCAAAAAAATATGTTCATCAATCTTCAGTGTGTGACAAACCATTTTCAAAAACGGTTTGAGAAAATAATTTTAATTGTGTAAAAAAGTGTGGATTGTACACATGCATGGTATGGTCCTGAAATAGGCATTTTTAAAACATAGTTTTTAGAACTCCATTCAAAAAGTTATTTTTTATTATGTGGGTATTAAAATAAATTACATATTCTAAAAGTACACTCAGAGGGCTATCTTTTATAGTACTGACTTTTTCCAAGATTCAATCTCCAAGTGTTTCAAAATTTAAGCTCAAATGAGACAAAATCTAAAAATCAGGGAAAACACTTTCACTTTTTGGCCAAAAAGTGGACTTAGCTTCTTGCACTGACCCTCACATAACTGACTACTAACAACAAACAGATGTATTTCTGGTACAATTCATATTTTCCCTTTAGCTAAAGGGTTTTTCATCGAAAAATTTGACATTGTTGAGGACAAAAATTGTATTCTGTGTGATCATTTCTTCAGTTGGGATGACCGTTTTGTGTTAATGGTTAAGCCTTGGCACAAATATTTCAATCCCTCTTTTGAAAATTTCAACAAGATGCCTTTATGGGTTAGAATCCCTAACCTTCCACTTCATCTTTGGGTGGATTCTCTTCTTGAGGAAGTGGGTGAGGCTCTTGGGGACTTCCTGATGTTCAATTATGATTCCTTTAATATTCACCATTCTACCTATGCTCACATCTTGGTGGACATTGATGTGTCTAAGGGGTTTCCTGCAGAGATACAACTTATATCTCCTAAGGGGAATTGGATTCATGCTTTTGACTATGAAGGGATTCCCTTCCGATGTAGCAGGTAATTTAAAATGGGTCATGTTGCTACCAAATGTGATCTTGGTGTTACTAAGAAACACTCTGTGTCTTGGTGGAATGATGCTTCATCTCAACATTATTCTGTTGTGAAGAATTCTTCACAACGAAGTTTTTCCCAGGTGGTTACTCAGGACAACCCGACTGCCACAACGGTCTCGTTGACGGATGGGGTGGCTTCCCCCATGGTGGGTGGCTCTATTTCTTCATGATCTGAGGTGGT
Organism: Cryptomeria japonica; assembly: GCF_030272615.1. Classification (NCBI taxonomy): domain Eukaryota; kingdom Viridiplantae; phylum Streptophyta; class Pinopsida; order Cupressales; family Cupressaceae; genus Cryptomeria; species Cryptomeria japonica. Next base: position 577,885,587 of record NC_081415.1, on the reverse strand, counting down.
TGCTGGGGGTTGTGGGTTGCAGGCTGGTGTTTCTTTTGTTGAGGTTGTCCCTCCCATTGCTGCTAGGAAGGAAGGTGATGTTGCTAGCCCTTTAGTTATTGGATCTGCCTTAGTTGATGGTCCTAACCGATCTGCTGGGGTTGTTCCTATGTTTGGGGCGATTGCTGGTGCGGTCCCTTTGCTTGGTTTTGTTACCAGGGCTGATTCTGGCTCTGGCCCAGCTGGTCTTGTTGGAGTTGCGTCGTATGCTGGTCACTCCATGGTTGCTGGGTTTCTAGCGCTAGATTTGTTGGAGTGGCAAGATGAGGCTTCTATTAAAGTTGAAGACGGTTGGATTAATGTTAAAGGCAAAAATTCTAAGTGGTCATCGCCTTCTTTTGACATGACCCTTCGATCGCACAAGAAGGGCTCCATAGGGAAATCCTAAGTTAGGGGGGTTGTCTTTACCCCTATGGGAAACTAGAACTTTCTTTTCTTTTTTCTCTCTTCTGCCCTTTGTTTGTTATGGTCTGCCTGAAGTTGGTTTATGGTTTGGTTTTCGAGGCAACTTTTCTCCTTGGGGTCTCAACCCTTTCTTTGTTTTGTTCCATCTTGTCTTGGTTCTGTTCTATTTTGTGAACATGATTGATTATCTCATGTTGTGGGTTGCATGAGCCCCTTTTAGAACCTATTTTGCATAGGGTTTCAGGTCCCTTAAAAACCTGTTTTTACTTGATAAAAAACAAAAAGATTAATTTTGACCTCAAAACCCAAAAATACAAGTCATAGAGACTATCTAGTAGAATTTTCAAGCTCTCTGCCTAGAATGCATGTGCAGGTCAAAGATGACAGTGCAATGTAATAGCGTCTCATACAAACGAGTTAGAGAGATCGTAACAAAGAATAAAATAGTGACTAGACACCCATCTCTAAGTACTTAATGTGATAAAAATAACAACACGAAGCTAATAACAAATTAAAAAAAATGATAAAAAACACAAGAAAGGGAAAAAGGAGTTCATACAAGGTCTAAAAACTGTAGCTTCCAACCAATGTAGCACTTCCCTTCGATGAACTTACACACAAAAGAAAGCAAAAATGTTGGGGCTATGATTTAGAGGTATGCCACAACTAGGTTTCCATTTTGGCATTTCCACCTCTATGAACATCTAGGATTGATAGATAGATAAAATGATAATGATAAGAGAAATAACACTAAATGATATACTAATAGAGATAGATTAGTGAAAAATACAACAAAAGAGGAAGAAGAAACTCCCCTCCAACACCAAAAAGTGGGAAGCTTGCTGGAGTGAAGATGAGAATCAATCCCTTAGACACATAAAACTATGATGGTGATAGAAACGTAATGAACTAGCTTTATAAAGGTGGAGAAGGTGGAAAAAACTAGTAATAAAGTTTATGAAAGCATCAAAGATTGCATAGGGACAACAAGATATTGAAAAATAAATGAAGCAAAAAAGGCAAGAAAAAGAGCCCAAAAAATAATTTTGACGGTGGTGTATGCAGAAGGAGACTTTACACTACCATAATTAACATGTGTACTATCTCAATGACCACCTTCAAAATACATATTCACAAGACAAATGGATGAAATGTGGACGTCTCTGTGGCACATAGGTATCCCCAGATAAAAAATCAGCATGCTTGAGAAAACAAATAAAAAGGTGCCTAAGAAGGCCAAAAAGATAGATGAGATGGAGGCCAAGGGGTAATCTCTGATTTGGCTTAAATTAGAGGTGTTATTTGACGTGGAATGTATAGGATGCAATTTACGACGTTCCATTTTGCCCCCACTTTAGTGAGCATATCATAAAGAAGTGTGAGCTAAAGTAAAAAGAAAAAGTTAAGAAAAGTATACCAAGATATGAAGGGGAAGCAAAATCTTATATCCATGTAGAGTTTCCCCGGGGAAGAGACATTAACCTTCGTGAGATATGGATGAGTTGTATCATCACAAACATGTTAGCTGTAGAAAAACATGTTTGATGAAAAAGTAAAAATTTAGGTACAAAAATGGTTTATTATCAAACATAGGTTGTAAGATAGTGATCACTGAGATTAAATATTGTTAGATTATGTTAGTATGGGAAGCAATTTGTGTTATACTAGATAGCCATATGATAGGGAAACATGTGACTGCTACAAATCAGGTTGTAGGACAACCACATAAAAGGTTAATGATTAATTTAGATAGTGGTGAAGGATGAGTAGGAGATGAATGCCAACCCTTACCATGATTGAACTCGACAATAGATATTAGCTAGGATGGGTAGCTCGAATGGAGGGCGAGCCTTAGATGTTGGAAACACGGGGTTATCTCTGATTCGACATAAAGAAGAGGTGCTATGTGACATGGAATTGCATGGGATACAATTTACGATGTTACATTTTTCCCACACTTTAGTGAGCATGTCATAAAGAAGAGAAAGATAAAGTAAAGAGAGAAATATATCTAGATATGAAGGGAAAGAAAAATTCTCTATCATGCGGAGTTGCCCTCTTGATCATAATGAACACTTTTGTTGTTATTAACTTATATTAATCTACAATCCCTTTCAAAGTGATCATACTTTTTACAATAATAACACTAGATATTTCTCTTATTAGATCTACATGTACATCTTGCTCCATTTCTTCTTGAATAATTATAATTTTTACCTCTACCTTGGTTTTTGTTTCTTTTGGTGTTAAAGGGTTGACATCTTTATTCTTTGCAATCTGTAACTTGGAGGGATAAATATTTCTCATCACTTTCTCCAAATGATTCTCTCAATATTTCTTCATGTGTTATAAGAGATCCAACTAGGTGATCAAATTGAAGCGTAGATAAATCAAAACTTTCTTCAATTATTATAGTAACATGGTTCCACCTTGGTGGTGGAGACCTCAACATGTTTTTGATCTCAACCTCATTGTTTACAATTTGTCCAAGAATAGACATCTTATCAACCACATATTTTACCATTCACACAATAGTTACTCACATTTTAATCTTCTTGCATCTTCAAATTTTCAAATTCTCTTTTCAAGGTTTGTAGCTTGACAACTTTAACTTGATCAATACCTTGGTAAGCTTCTTGTAGAGTCTTCAAAGCATCCTCAATTGTCTTTGCACTTGTAATTCTAAAAAATAGATTCTTATGTAGAAATATTTTAATATGAAACAAGTCGTAATAATTCTTCTTTTTAGCCTCCTCCTTAGTTTCTCTATCATTGGCTATAAGGGTGTTCCAATCAGCTAGATCTATAAAATCTATTTATAAAACTTCCCACAAATATTTTTGGAGGAATCTCAACCACTAAATCTTTAATCCACAAAAAATATTTGGATACCAAATGAAAATTTCAAAAACAAATCATATTCTTTAAACCAAAAGAAAAAAATATTACAACAACTAAATAAAAACACTTAAGATTATATACCACATGAAAAATTTGTAGTGAACAAAATAAAACGAGACTTGAAAAATTGTAGACCATAGATTTTATTTGAGAGGACTGTGACACAATAATAATTTTGAAGGGTACAAACTATATTCTAGCCTGCCAAAAACAACATGAGGTTGTTGCTATATATAATTTTACATGCATAATGTTGATTTGCAGCCTCGTAGAAATAATTTGTAGACTCACAACAATCATAGCATTAAAAAGCCTAAATTAAGCATCAACTGAACATGCATCTAGTATGCATTATTCACTGCATTATTTGCCAAACTTGAAGACTAGCAGATCTCAAAGTAAACTAATACAAATTATTATAAAAAATGACTATCTAAATATGCAAAACTACTCAGAGAAATGAAATTGATTTGCATGGCGGTGCACATGACAGTTACGATGAGTTGAATAGTGGTGAGACTCACACATCAGTTGGCAACAAATTATAGAAGAAAAAAACCTAGGAAATCAAAGATCAATAGTAGTTGTTTTTTTAATTAGTGACAAAAGTGATTAAAACAATGACTCACCTCACGTAATTTTTTTTATGATTTTTACTCAGCAAATTGAAAAAAAATTGGGATAAACTTAGCTAAATTTTGAATCATGAAAAGTCGTTAGTTTGACCAATTAATCATACATTTGACCAAGTTTTGGCAAGTTCTAGGCTTTTTCTAGCCTTTAATTTTTTTATTTTTTATTTATTTTTAAATATTTTTCTATCTCGATTTGAGGGTTTTCCTTTTTAAATTTCCTTTCCATTTGCACAAGATATTTTGTAGGAATTGGAGCATTTTTGAAGTGGTTTTGGAGATTTTTGGGTCTATAGGAAACAAATCGTAAGGTTTCAATTTTCAAATGTTTTTCTTAATTTTTTTTTACAAAATTTTTCTCCTTCATTTAAAAAAAAATAAATTAAAAATTTTGACTTTTTCCATGAAGACTCTACTTCCAATCCTAAATGACAATATGAACATAAACAATAATAATCTATATTCCAAAACTCATGGAATGAATTCATTTTAATTTTTTTCCACATCTCTATAAAATTAAAATGTCTTTTAAATTTTAAAAACAATAATTTTTTTCTATTTTCCTGTATTTGGGAGTTTTAATTTTTTTTACATTTATTTACAGGTGCAAGCAATTTTTGTATTTATTCTGCAAACCATCCTGACCATAAATCACTCTGTAGAACTGAGATATCCAGGTGCTGCTAGAGTTGTGAGAGGGCATTTGTGGAGGTGTGATTATTAGAAGGGGCAAAAGGTTGGTGAAGAGATTTTGTGATCTTCTACAAAGTTCTTTCAAGGTGTCGACAAGGTATGGGGATATTGGGATGCAAAGGAAATTTGGAAAGGGGTGTGGGGTTAGTGTTTTAAAAAGCAACAGGTTTAGTAACTTAGGGAGAGGACCTACCAGATTGGATGTGGGTAATATCAGTTGTTCGTCGAAACAACTATGTATCTTTTTCATCTACTATAAAGAAAATCTGCCTCTGATCTATAGAGGCTCTCCCAATTTAGTTATATAGGTAGAGGGGAAGGCCCCTACCTTATGCCCAACTCACAAACTCCTTAGCCGACTTTCCTACGATCTCGTTCAATCAATCAATCAATTTCCATGTCGTCCATTCATCTCCATTAGTAGTTAAGATGTTCATTCCTCACCCACCTACCGCCTTATTGGTGTTGATCAATACCGACTGAGTGGATCTCCTCTTCTGGGTAAAGAATGTATATTTTTCGTTGGGGTTGGTGGGAGGAGATAGCTGCAGGAAGATATTGATTGGGGTGGTTCAGAATGAGAGATCCCAAAAGCCAATCCAAACGCCCAGACAAGTAGTTTCATAGTTTTTTCCGAAAACTGTTTAGCCCAATCTAATGGACTGTGAAATACCTAAAATATAGGTATTATATACTTCTTTAACTGTTATCAACTAGAACTTTATTCATTGTAAAAGAAAGTTTGCATTCAGCTTCTTTTTTGGGTACGTAAAGGAGGCACTTTTGTGGATAATAATATATTTGCCCTTGATTTGCAGTGTTTCCAGGTTTATAGAAAACATGACAGATGTTACAAGTTAACCTGCCTATGTCTACATGGTGACAAAGGTAATAACTTGGGTATCTTCTTCTTCACCAATAAGATTGATAGTCCAGACCACCTCTCAAAAACAAAAGTCCTTTCAACCTTAAGGAAGTTGCTGTTCTAATGAGGAATATTGAAAATTAGTCTCTATAAAATTTTGCCAAGTAATGTAAGAATGTTTAAAAATTGTAAATATATAATAAGAAGTAAGAGAATGTAGAAATAAAAACAATAATAATGTCTTGGAAAAATCTTTTTTAAGTGAAAACTTTGGTGTTTAAAACTTTGAAGCAATTATTCTAAGAGCTGTTACAAATTGTTTACTGTATTTACAAGATTTTCATGGACACTCTTTCACAAAATCAACAATGTCAACATATCATATGTAAAGCATAATCATATTTCAACTCTAATCACATTCTTCTTATCTATGTTTTAAAATTGCATACATCACATTATATTTTAACATAATACCATTTGTAACTCTTAAGGTTAGCTCACTTTTACACTAAGTTTGATTTGGCAATGATTTGACAATGCATCTTTGGATGATCACTTTTGAGTTTACGAATCCTTGTGTTCTAACTTCTATTAATAAAATATTCTCGTCAATAGAACTTGCACATGTCTCATCGATGATGATCACTCCTTTATTATGATTACAACTCTATGAATTGTTAAGTATGTGCTCATTAGAGTTCCTTGCTTGTTTCATTACAAATGCTTTAATTGGATGACATTTAATTATGTCTTATAGTAATAAGTTAGAGGTCTATTGGTTGAAATTTTGTTACTCTCATGGTTTGTGTATCTGCCATGATAAATATTGAATGCTTATTAGAAATAAAACAAGAAGTCGGCCACATCTTGGGATCATACAATCTTGTTACCATTGACTATTAGAAATGTATATAGTTCTTCATCAATGACACAAACTAACCTCACAATTGTTAGATGTCTAATTGTGATTATATATATTTTATGCTGAACTCCAAGATTCACAATTGTTTCATTATATTGTGTTTCTTTATTTGGTCTCCAACTGATTCATCATGATGTGATGTCAAGATCTTTATTTTGGGTTTCGATGATGATGTGTGAACTTGTGTGTGAACATAGGTGTGAATGCCTAGCTGATTTGAATAGGATATGCAGTTTAATCAATTAATTTAAAATGAAACATGATTAGAAAATTAATTATAATATTAAATTTAAATTTTTGTGGTGGGATTGATTTAAAATTTAATTTAGATCTTTTAAATCAAATGTTGTTTATGATGTTAAATAGGATAGCATATTTAATATTATTTAAAATAGCGATAGAGAGATTTGATTAAATGAAATTAAATCTATGTCTAGTTAAGAATTAACTATGAAATAAAATAATATGTAGCATTTAATAGAAATTATGATATATATATTTTTTATCATATTAATCAAACTTTGTATCTTGTTGATGCAGTAAATTTATCTACAAAATGAATTTTATGAATGGGATGTTTTTAAATTCGATTCACAACACTAGCACTATGAGATGTACTTGTATATGTGTGATTGACTCTATTAGATAGTGTTTCAACTATGTATTGCATTACAATAATGAGATTAATGAGTATATTGAATGTGGTGAAAAATTATGAATTTGACCAATGGGGATATAAAATGATTGTTAAGAAAAACTCACAATCTTGCTCCACTACACAGAGTAATGAGATCTTGACTATGTTATACTTATAACACCAAACTATCTTGATTAATTATGGCTAAGACCACCCCATGGTATAACCATTTTGTGTTTCCTTGTAATTCCCCCTTTATTTTGTCTTATTATTTTGGTGTACATTATAATGTGGATGGATTATCATGTTTTAAGTTTGTGTTAAATTATGAAACTTGGATTTTCATTTTTTGGGGATTTTTAAAGGCTTTTAAAAAGTGTATTTTTATTATTTTATCATGTCCTTTGGACCTTAAGGATAGTACCTTGGTATGGGGTAGTTTTAGGAACTTGTTAGAGTGTAAAAGAGGGATATGGATAACCTCAGAGCTCTTGGTAAGTTGTCATGTCTTGTTTCTAATTAATCTAATTATACATATATTAGGTCTATACTTATGTCTTCCCTATTTCCATCTATTATGTGCTCTACCTTCTTGAGTATGTATTTCCTTCTAGATCCTCTTTCCATTCTTCTTGTCAAATTTTTATACTTCTCCATCTTGTCATGCCTTTATCTATCACCTAAGCTTGACAAATGTTGTATTCTTTAGACATTTTCATAATATAATGCCCTTTCCTCAACCCATAACATCTCTTCCTTTAGTTTAGTTTTAATTTATGAGAAACTCCTACCCCCAATATTTGGGTAAAATTAGAAACCCATGTTAAACTTTGATAGAAGAAATAGGCTGCACAAATATTTTTTTTTCAATTTGTACCACATTAAAATGGTCTTTGTATTTTGAATTTCAAAGTAAGATAAACTAATGAAATTTAGAATTCTTGATGAAGTTTATACTTGTAATTTTCAATAAAAATCAAAATTGATTGGCTATTTTTTTATTATAAATTTTAGAGAATAATTTTAATTGTTGAAAATTTATGAAAGAGTGAGGTCGATGGGACATCACTAAAAAAGAGAAAACAATTTACTTTTTTCTTGTTATTTTCCAAATAGTTAACTTAAAAATCTAATGAGTGGATAAAAATGTTGATAAATATTTTTTAATATTTATTTAAAGTTAAAAATCATCAAAATGTCATATTTTTTAGCCCTTTTATTGAGTTAGAATATTAATTATAAAGTTTAAACTATTAAAGTTAGTTTCTTGGTAGATTCACAAACACGTGTCACAATTTTGGCCAACAAAATAATTTCTAGCAAAATGGTTTTAGTAAAAATGTATCCATTCAAATAGTTTTTTCCTAAAACCAAGTGGCTCTAATATTGAGCATGCATTGAACAATACTTTTGTTTGGCTATATTTTAGGTGAAAAGTATTTGATTGAATAATTTTTTTCCCAAAACCTATAGAAATAAAATATAAAAAAGGTGGTTGAAACATTTTGATCAAAACTTACTCATTGGAAATAATTTCACTTGAAACCTTCACAACCATGAAAAAGCACTACACTAGATAGTTATTTGTTCTCTTTCCTTGATAATCTACTATCTAATAAAAATAAAATCTAAAACCAAATCCAATGAAACTAAAATCTACTATAATACTTGTGTTGAGAGTAATGAAGATTATGACTATGATGCTAATGTGAACATCAAATATAAATTACAAATGGAGTTGCTAGATTAGCTGATATAAAAATACTATAGATCTTGTTGATATATTGTTATTGAAGTGTTGTAAACTGTATCCTCATACAATGTCATTCTCATTTGGGTCTCACCTTGGTGTTTTTCTTATTTCCTTGGTAATGCCCAATTCTACTCAAACTAGTGCCATATTGTGGTCTTCGCTTTCTCTCCTTGCTTCTTAACCTTTTCCTAGTCCAAAAGGAGTCAACTATGGAGCCTAGCACCCAAGTCCTCCTAGACAAGGTTTCTAGGCATCATAGTCCAAGAAAAGGGGGCCCAAATTTGAACCCTCTAATGTTCAAAAAAAGTTGAGTGCAAAAAGATGCCTGATGTCAACCTTCATCATAATTTTCAATATCTTTCATTTGGTTAGGTATAAAATAAAGTCTTATCCCCTCATTTGAAACATCTCTCAATTAAATTTCCTCAAGAGAAATTCATATTCAAGTGAGAAAGCAATCAAGCAACCATCAAGGTAGTAAAGGAGAGGTCAAGTACTCAAATTTTCAAGCATTCAAGATGGAATTCATGATCAAGTTTATGTGAAGGCATGCATGACTTATCACCTAGGTATGTATCAACCTTTCATGAAGACTTAAAGGTAAATGAGATTCGTGAGTAAAGGTATACCATTTCAATTTAACATTTTGTTCCAAATCTAGACTCTTTCTCACAAGGGTAAGATCACTTTTCTATCTATTCATCTTATAGGGTTAATTCCAAAGTCAGGGTTTGACCTAGCAAACCCCTATCAACCCAATACCATTTTTCATCTCTTGTGTGTAGGTTAAAACTTTAATAGAGAAGGAATATAGATTTAGAATGCACAAATTAAGATAAATAGCTTTAGACTTTGAAGAAGAAGAACACAAAGGACACTGTGGCTTAGCCACATGGCCTAACACTTTTTTGATGAAATTGAAGAGAGATTTTTTGAGTCACATCTTGATTCAAATTTATTTCAAACATCTCCATCAAGAACCTTTAGGACTAGGATTCCTAGCCACATATTCCAACACTTTCAAGCTCAAATTGCAGTCACGGGTTCTATTTTTATCCTTAATTCTAGATTTTTACTTCGTGAATCCATATCTATTATGTAGCTTATCGTTTATGCTAATTATCTCAAATTTTCATCATTAGCTCTAGTTCTTTCATTTCATTAGTCTAACTTATCCAATTGCATCTATTCAACAAAAAGAAATAACTAATAATTGTGCCCAACTCTCAACCAATAGGTTTGTATTTGGTCCTATCGGTTGTTTCCCCAATGTGAGTTGATGTGAATGGGTTTTATTCCTAGTATGCATGTTTAGACTGGTGAACCCCATTCCACCAATTCATATTTTTTTTAACCTGACTTTTTTATTGCATAATTTCTAATTTGGATGTTCAAATTTGATTTTTGTTGAATATAATTTTCAAATTTAGTGACATTAATTGCTGAAATCTATCATTTCTATAGTTTATTTTTCTTAATTAAGTGGTTAATTGATCATTCTATTGGGATATTGCATTGTTTAATCACTTCTTTAGCTATAATTTTAATATTATCAATTGTATAGGGGGCATTGTGAGTACACATCTATTTCATTAACTTTTCCTTCTTTGTATATGAATTTCATTACACTTTGTCTTAGATCCAATATATCAATGAGAAGTTATAGAATTATGGATTCCCAAAGTTTAAATAGTAAGGGTGTTGAGGGTGAGTTGACTAACTTAATCCCTAGGAGCTTGGGTGAATCCTCTTTTAATATAACATCTAAAATACATTACATTTTTGAGAATCCTTCCCTTCATGCTTCTCATGATGAGGATGAATCTTCAACTCAATTGACTATTGAACAATTGGGGTATCTTGAAAAGGAATTGAAAGATCTATTCAATAGTTTGTGAGTCAAGAACATGTGGGTGGAGATGCAATCCCCTTTATTGAATTTTTAAAGAGTTTGATCCAAAATTATGAAAAAGGCGTGGAAGTGTTGCATGGTATGTCTCATATTGTAGATGACAATATTATGAAATTAAAAATTTGTGCCAAAGTGCTTGGGCATTCAAATCCTACAAACCAAGATGAGCCTTCCATTCCTATTCCTACATCTTTTCCTAATGTGCTTACATATATATCTTTCATCATGGATACCTCTATACAAAATTTTAATGCTACACATTTTAGTTGGTGGGAATCCTATCAATAAATATTCCTACATACTTCCTTCAACCAATATTTCATTTATTTCCCAACCATCTCCTTTAGATACCTATCATAATGTCCCTCCTACCTATCATACAACACCTTCAAATACTATATCTCAATCCCATGTTTCTCTATCCAATTCATCCATTGAAGCCACCAAAAGCCATTTGATTCAAAGTGTTTCATCTTTACAAAAACAATTGGCTTCCATAACCCAATCCAAATCCACTATTCATACATGTTAGATACTGGTACTTAAATTTACACTAATATCCTTCAAACTCCTATCCCACAACACATTGAGGTTCCTTTTTTGAAGAAATATAAGGGACAAGGTGATCCCAAACTCATGTGAAAAGTTTTTCAACTTTTTGTAGTGATTTTTCATATAACCCAATACTTAGGCAAAACTATTCATCCATACCTTAAGAGAGAAAGATTTGCAATAATTTTTCTCCTTGTCTCCTTTTTCAATTGTTTTTTTTCAGAAATTAATTAATGCATTTGTTCAACATTTTCAAAATAATATTGGTCCATATATTACTTTGACTAATTTAGTGCATTAAAAAAAACAATGTGTTAAATAAAAAGTGACTAATTTCATTGGTAGATATAAAAATTTGCATCCATAAATTTCTTATCTTGTGCCTAATGGTGATGTTCAAATAATTTCATTAATAGTTTGCAAAAAGATAATAGATTTAAGCTTTTATTTCATGATTATGCATGTTTTACACAACTGTACATAGTACTTCATAATTATCAACTTCAAGTGAGTCAATATGGACCTTCTTCATCATTGGCTCTTGTTGATAAGAATGAAGATGTTCATAAAAAAAATTCAAAACTTTAGAAAACAAAAAAACGAAATTCTTCAAGATCAATGCCAACAAGTCTTCCAATCATATTGATTCTCAAGTGGTAGCCACAACCCATTTTGTAGCTCCATTCTCTTTAAAATTTAGACATCGCACCTTCACTCTTTCTAAATCATTGCATAACATCATGCTTAAATTGATTAATTCTAATTTAAATTAAGTTTCCTCCTGTCCACCCTATAGATACTTCCAAGAATTTTCCACCTTCTTCTGCTCCTAAATCCTATTGTTAATACCATTGTCAAGTTGTCCATGATATTAAGAAGTGCTTTAGATTAAAATATGAAATTCAAGATCTTATTGATTATAATACCATAGTAGTGGATGGTGTGAATGATTTAAAGGAAATAAATTTGCGGCAACTCCTAATCAAAACTTTCAAATATTTACCAACCCTTTTCCTTCTCACTCTACCAATGTTGTTGAGAATAATGATCCAAGCTTTATAGCTTCTAATGATATATCTAGTGAAGCCAACAATGTTGTGAACTTGATTGAGAAACCTAAGACTAAGTCCGACCCTTGCATCACCATTGACACAAGAGATCTCATTAAAGCACTTGATGGACCATTATACATTACTGCAAAGATTAAAGGAAAACTCTCACATGGAGTGCTCATTGATCTAGTATGTATGGTGAATGTTATCACTAATTAATATCTCTTTACAGAATAATTTTATTAAGATACATATCATAAATATGATGTTTTGATTAAGGTGCATGATGATTTCACTTGTCCCAGTACCTTTGTCATTATCCCTACCTCAGACCAATTTTGTGTGAAGTTGGGACACCCTTGCCTTGACTCCATGAAAACTATACCCTCTACTATTCATGTGTGTTTAAAGTTCCCTCACAATGGGCATGTTATAATGATAAACCATTATCTTTATAGACCCTTAGCCAATCATGAAAAAATCACTCTTGATTGCTTTTTCCCTCAATCCTCAACCTAATTAATCAACATTGTTAAGATATTCTTTTCCTATCCTAGCAAAAGTATAATTCTAAAAGGATATCAACTTAAAGTAACCTAATTATTCTTTACCTATGGATATGAATATTCTACTTATGAATGGGTATGTGCAGGATCACGGTGTGCCAAAACAAGCCTTTAAGTGGCAATGAAATTTCAGAAAATCAGAGTTATGCAACTTGACATGAAAATTTGAGTAAGTTATGAGGATAATTTAAAAAATATGTAAGAAGAGAATGTGTAGAAAATTGAATGTATTTTCTGACCAGCCTAATCACAATCAAAACATAATATTTTTTTGTTAATTTTTTATGAAGTAAATAATTAATTATGAATTTTTCACTACAACTTTTCAGAATTTTGAAAACTCCTATGTCTCACCACCTTAACTTGGTCTAAAATTTATGAAATTCATTTTTTTTTTCCTATAGTAGACAAAGCATAGAATGTGACGCATATTTCGGATTCAAAAAATGTGATACCATTTGAAAGTTACGCGTGTTTTTCAATCAACCTATCAATCAAGACTTTAGTAAGAATTCAATTAGAAAATAAATAATAATTATTTATTAAGGTCAAAATAAGACAATCCTTATATTGTTGGAAAGTTGAGAACGCCCTTAAAAATCCCTTTTCGTTTTATCAATTTTCGCTAAAAAAAAAGTCGTCAGCCACCAGTGCGAGGTCTAGAAAATCAAAGAATACTCAAAAACACATTTTTTCTATTGACTTTCCAGGCTCGCCATTTCCAAGTCAAATCCCAATGCATTCTCGAGCCAAATCTTAAAATTTGAAATTTATGTCATAAAAATTGGATATCCGATAATATATTAATATAATGTATATCAATATATTAATATGTTAATATACAATACATTAATATATTTAATATTATTATATTAATATAATAATATTCAATATATTAATAAATAGTAAAAATGTTATATATTAATACTATAATATATAAATGTATATATTAAAATTTATATTATAAATATTTTCGTTAGTGGTCATATGGTATTCTAAGGGTTAACATGGTGTCATTAGGTGTCATATGGGGTCATAAGGGGTAACACATGTGTTAGAATAGCATATGACCCCTTAGGACACCATATGGACATCATATGGTCCTAAAGGGCCATGTTGTGCACTAAGATGATAAAAGGGGTCATATGGTTTCCTAAGGGGTCATAGGACACCATACGACCCCTTAGGACACCATATGACACCTAATGACACCATATGGTGTCCTAAGGGGTTATATGGTGTCATAGGGGGCCATAGAACACCATATGACTGTTTAGGACACAATATGACACTTAATGACATCATCTGGTGTCCTAAGGGGTCATATGACATCCTAAGGGGTCATAGAACACCATATGACCCCTTATGACACTATATGACCCCTAACAATACTATATGGTGTGCTAAGGGGTCATAAGACACCATATGACCCCTTACGACACAATATGGTGTCCTAAGGGGTCATATGATGTCCTAAGGGGTCATATGATGTCCTAAGGAGTCTAGAGAACACCATATGACTCCTTAGGACACCGCACGATCCATAAGGACACCATATGGTGTCCTAAGGGGTCATGGGACACCATATGACCCCTTAGGACACATTATGACCCCTAAGGACATCTTAGGGGTCATATGGTGTCCTAAGGGTTTATATGATATTGTATAACCCCTTTAGACACAATATGACCTTTGAGCACACCGTACGATCCATAATGACACCATATTGTGTCCTAAGGGCTCATATGGTGTCCTAAGGGGTCATAGGACACCATATGACCCCTTAGGACACAATATGACCCCTAACAACACCTAAGGGGTCATAGGACACCATATGACCCTTTAGGACACCATAAGACCCCTAAGGAAACCATATGGTGTCCTAAGGGGTCATAGGAAACCATATGACCCCTTAAGACACCATATGACCCCTAATGACACCTAAGGTGTCATATGGTGTCCTTAGGGGTTGTATGGTGTCCTAAGAGGTCATAGGACACCATATGACCCCTTAGGACACCATATGACCCATAACGACACCATATGGTGTTGGTGTCCTAAGGGCTTATATGGTGTCGTTATGGGTTGTATGGTGTCCTAAGAGGTCATAGGACACCATATGACCCCTTAGGACACCATATGACCCATAACGACACCATATGGTGTCCTAAGGGCTTATATGGTATCCTAAGGGGTCATATGACACCATATGACCCTTTAGGATATAATATGACCCCTAACAACACTTAAGGTGTCATATGGTGTTGTTAGGCGTCTTATGGTGTCCATGACCCCTTAAGATACCATACAACCCCTAACAACACCTAAGGTGTCATATAGTGTCGTTAGGGCTCATATGGTGTCCTAAGGGGTCATAGGACACCATATGACCCCTTAGGACACCATACGATTCCTAAGGACACCTAAGGTGTCATATGGTGTTGTTAGGGGTCGTACGGTGTCGTAAGGGGTCATAGGACACCATATGACCCCTTAGCACACCATACAACCCCTAACGACACCATATGGTGTCCTAAAGGATCATATGGTGTCCTAGGGGGTCATAGGACACCATATGACCTCTTAGGACACAATATAACCCCTAATGACACCTAAGGGGTCATAAGGTGTCATTAGTGGTTGTATGGTGTCCTAAGGGGTCATAGGCCACCATATGACCCCTTAGGACACCATATGACCCCTAAGAACACCTAAGGTGTCATATGGTTTCCTAAGGGGTTGTATGGTGTCCTAAGGGATCATAGGACACCATATGACCCCTTAGGATACCATACAACCCCTAACAACACCATATGGTGTCATAAGAGTTTATATGGTGTCCTAAGGGGTCATAGGATAACATATGATCCCTTAGGACATGATACGGCCCCTAACGACACCTAAGGGGTCATATGATGTTGTTATGGATCGTACGATGTCCTAAGGGGTCATAGAACACCATATGACCCCTTAGGGCACGATACAACCCCTAAAGACACCTAAGGGGTCATATTGTGTCGTTAGGGATTGTTTTCTATCTTAAGGGGGCATAGGACACCATATGACCCCTTAGGACACCATACGACCCCTTAGGACACCATACAACCCCTAATGACACCACATGACCCCTTAGGTGTCCTTAGGGGTTGTACGATATCCTAAGGGGTCATATGGTGTCCTATGACCCCTGAAGAATCCATACAACCCCTAAGGACACCATATGACCCCTTAGGTGTCCTATCATGTCCTAAGGGGTCATATGGTGTCCTATGATCCCTAAGGACACCATATGAGCCCTTAGGAAACCATATGGTGTCGTTAGGGGTCGTATGGTGCCCTACAGGGTCATATGGTGTCCTATGTCCCCTTAGGATACCATAAGACCCCTAACGACACCTAAGGTGTCATATGGTGTTGTTAGGGGTCGTATGGAGTCATAAGGGGTCATAGGAAACCATATGACCCCTTAGGACACTATAAGACCCCTAACGACACCATATGGTGTCGTAAGGGCTCATATGGTGTCCTAAGGGGTCATAGGTAACCGTATGACCCATTAGGATATAATATGACCCCTAACAACACCTAAGGGGTCATATGGTGTTATTTGGGGTCTTATGATATCTTAAGTGGTCATAGGACACCATATGACCCTTTAGGACACCATGCAACCCCTAACGAAACCATATGATGTCCTAAGGTCTCATATGGTGTCCTAAGGGGTCATAGGACACCATATGACCCCTTAGGACACAATATAACTCCTAACAACACCTAAGGGGTCATATGGTGTCCTAAGGGGTCATAGGACATCATATGACCCCTTAGGACACCATAGGACCCCTGATGATACCGTATGACCCCTTGGGTGTCCTTAGGGGTCGTATGATGTCCTAAGAGGTCATATAGTGTCCTACGACCCCTTAGGACTCCATACGACCCCTAACAACACCATATGACCCCTTAGGTGTTGTTAGGGGTCGTATCGTGTCCTAAGGGGTCATACAGTGTCCTATGACCCTTGAGGACACCATATGGTATCATTAGGGGTTATATGATGTCCCATGTTAGGACACCATACAACCTCTAACAACACCTAAGATGTCATATGGCATCGTTAGGGGTCATATGGTGTCCTAATAGGTCATAGGACACCTTACAACCCCTAACAACACTATATGGTGTCCTAAGAGCTCATATGGTGTCCTAAGGGGTCATAGGACACCATATGACCCCTTAGGACACCATACGACCCCTAATGACACTATATGGTGTCTTAAGGGCTCAAATGGTGTCCTAGGGGTCATAAGACACCATATGACCCCTTAGGACACGATGCGACCCAAATGACACCTAAGGGGTCATAAGGTGTCATTAGGGGTTGCATGATGTCCTAAGGTGTCATAGGACACTGTATGACCCCTTAGGACACCATATGACCCTTAAAGACACCTAAGGTGTCATATGGTGTCCTAAGGGGTCGTATAGTGTCCTAAAGGGTCATTAGGACACCATACGACCCCTAACAACACCATATGGTGTCCTAAGGGCTCATATGGTGTCCTAAGGGGTCATAGGACACCATATGATCCCTTAGGAAATGATATGACCCCTAACACCACCTAAGGGTTCATATGATATCGTTAGGGGTCGTATTATGTCCTAAGGGGTCATATGGTGTCCTATGATCCCCTAGGACTCCATATGACCCCTAATGAAACCTAAGGTGTCATATGGTGTCGTTAGGGGTCACATGGAGTCCTAAGGGATCTCTTATGTGTCATATGAAGTCCTAAGGGGTCATAGGACACCATATGACCCCTTAGGATACCATACAACCCCCAACAACACTATATGGTGTCCTAAGGGTTCATAGGACACCATATGAACCCTTAGGATACAATATGACCCCTAATGATACCTAAGGGGTCATATGGTGTTGTTAGGGGTCGTATGGTATTCAAAGGGGTCATAGGACACCATATGACCTCTTTGGACACCATGCGACCCCTAAGGACACCTAAAGTGTCATATGGTGTCTTTAGGGGTCATATGGTGTCCTAAGGGGTCATATTGTGTCTTAATGTGGGAAGATGAACCATTATTACAATATATACATTAGTGCCGATATTGGTTACAAAACTAAATTCAGATCCCCCCTTGAGAGCGATCACGAGGTTCAAGAATGAAAATAATAAACCAGTATATGCTCCCCTTCTCTCCCTCCCTAATCCCTTTCCCTTCCCCTGCCTCCCCCCCTCTCTCTCTCTCTCCCTCTCTCTCCCTCCTTGTTCCTCTATCCCTTTCTCATTGCCACTCTCTCTCTCCCTCTCTCCCCTTTTCTCTCCCCTTCTCCATTCATCGCTCACTCTCCCTCTCTCTCTCTCCCTTTCTCCCCTACTCTCTCTCTCTCTCTCTACCTCTCCCCTTCTCTGTCTCTCTGTCTCTCTTAGTGACTCTCTCTCTCTTCCCTTCCCCCCTTCTCTCTCTCATTATCTCTCCCTTTCCCCTTCCCCTCTCTATCTCCCTTTCTCCTTCTCTTCCCCCTCTATTTGTCTCTCTCTCCCCCTTTCCCCTTCTCTGTCTTTCTCTCCCTCTCCCCTTCATCTCTTTGTCTCAGACTTCATCTCTCAGTCTCTCTCTCTCTCTCTCTCTCTCTCTCTCCCCCCCTTCCCCCCTTCTCTCTCTATCTCACACTCTCTCTCTATCCCTTTCCCCTTCCCCCCTTTATCTCCCTTTCCCCTTCTCCTTCCTGCATCTCTCTCTCTCTCTCTCACTATTTCTCTCTCCATCTCCCTCAAGTATCTCTCTCACTTTGTTTACATGTTAAGAAATCATATATCAGATATAATCCGATATCCGATTTGTCTGCATTAGAGCGACAACATTCAAAAAATGGGCGACAATGAGAATTTTTTGTAGGGCTAGGGAAGATATGTATAAATATCCGATTTTTGCACCATACAAAAATAGGCTTGTGGGTCGTTTTGTGCATTCCAATGACCCACACATTCATTTTGCAGGTGACATTCATGAGTTTTCAGACAAAAAGTGACATAATATAAATTTTGAGAGATTCTTGTGGACAAATTTGACATTGTCAATCATTTAGGAGCATCTTTTTGCCGGTATAACGTGGAGCAATAGTCGTCGAAAGCATAAATGTAAAATAAAGCTTTCAAAAGACCAAATAGAAGTATATAGACAAAGAGATAGAGAAGGTCATAGAAGGAGAAGACAAGGTATGCCAAATATTGGTGAAGAATTTGCAAATGTTACTTCAAGTGAAAAAGTAAATGAATTTGAAAATGTTGAGCAAGTTATTGAAAATGTAGATTTTGATATTGAAAATGTTGAACATGATATTCAAAGTGGGAATGAAAATGCTGAAATAGATATATTCTCAACATGATATTGAATTTATGAATGAAAATGTGGGAATTGAAAGTGTAAATGTTGTAATTGACAATGAAGGTGAAAATGTGGGTATTGACATTAAAGGTGAAAATTTGTGAATTGACATTAGAGGCGACCATTTGGGAAATTTTGACATTGAAGGTGGAATTGTTTGACCAAGTGGGTCATATGTAACACCGAATTACATGAGAAATGAATACCCTCTCATGGATGAAACACAAATTCCAAATTCAAGACCTTCAAGGACCCCATAATGGTTACTTGAAATTGCTGAGAACATTATTGCCAATCTTGAAGGAAAGAGGTCAACAAGAACCATTCGAATATGGGCTACACAAATTTTCAACCAATATTTTAGCAATAAGACATTGACAGAGCAATGCCAACTTTTTGTTCAATTGCTAAAGATGCAAAATATATGACCATTTCTAGCCAAAATGAAGATTCGTATGAACAAGAAGATGGAGAAAAATTCTATTATTGTAAAAAATCTTTTTGATGCTCTCAAATCTATTGGAAAGAATAGTAAGGAAAAATATAAGAGAGTCGCTCGAAGAATGATTACAACCTCCTTAGTAAGCCATCAATTGAGGAAGGCTCGTTTTATGAGACAAACTTGTGTTGATTTGACCATAAATCATAACACTTTGAATAGAGAACTTGCAAGAAGAAAAAAACTCAATGATCCCCTTCAACATGATACATGGGCTTTTGGTGGGAGGCTTCCACACGTTGATAGAAAGTTGACCAACAATGTGAAGGAGGAAATTCAACAATTTTGGCACTCTAATTCTAGAGTATCACCCAATGTAAAGGATGTTTTGAAATTAAGAATCGACAACCGAGACCGCACACCGCATCCCAAACATTTCTTGGAATCAAGCCAAACAATGTTGTAGAAATATTTTTGTGAAGAAGATCCAACTTTGCAAATATCACAAAGGGTCTTTGGATCTTGGAAGACATTTTATTGTCTACCCATTAAGATTCGTAATACTTGTTGCTACAAATACCATGTGGAGTTTTCAATGTACCATGAACTTTTACATTATATTCATTTTATGATGCATACTAATGATATGTTGTAGAAGTGTAGTGCAATGCAATTTCTGAGATCATGAAGAGACTTGCTAGATCTATTTTTGTGTTCTAGAGATGATGGATGCTTTTTCTATAGAAATGATTGTTTGAATGAGAAGTGCTCACAATGTCGTGGGTTGTCAAATTTGTTTCGTGTTTTCATGAGGGCAACAGACACGAGTTTGGAAAGAATATTGTTGAGAACAAAAGATGAGATAGTGAAATATACTTTGAAGAGTGGAGGTGGTGTGGTCACCGGTTAGGAGGGACCTCAAAGAGATCAATCTAGATCGGGAAAAAAGAGTAAAACAACAAAAAACAAGAGGCTATGATGGAGGCAATGGAATGCCAAGGTCTACCCAACAAAAGGTGACAAATATCCATAGGCATAATATATCACAAGACTTCATCATGATAATTTCTAATTTTCAATTTCACCAAACATTTCTCACTTACTAACAACTTATGATCATCTTGAATCCATGCTATCTGATAAGGCTTAGGGTGTTTCAATCTTTCCAACTTCAAATTATTCACCATTTCTTCTAAAACAAGATTATTCAAACTCCCACTACCAATAAAAACTTTACAACACTTATCAGATACCTTACATCTGGTCTTGAAAAAAATTCTCCTCTACAAGGGTTCCTCATCTTCTCCGGTATGACATAAAGCTCTCCTCCTCATCATCAACAGTTCTCCATCTTTCAGTTTGTTAGATGATCTGGTGGGGATTTCATCTACCAATGTTTCTCTTCCAGTGTTCTCTGTCTTCTTACATTCGAAAGCACGACATCCTTCTCCTCCACACTTATATCAAGTTCCTCTAAACACTGTCTTGTCTTGTCTTCTATCATCTTTTCCAAAACCCTAATTCTGGTAGCCATCAAGTTCTCTCCTCTAGTATAAATTTTTGTCATCCTTCAAGTATGAATTAACTTCTTTTCTTATTTGCGTGTCCTTGTTATGATCCGTACAGGTTCCTCTTCCTCTAGAATATCCTCTTCCTCTAGAAAACCTTCCACCTCTACCTCGCTGTCTCTACTCATGTCTTTTGTTCAACTTCTCTTTTGCTTTCAAGGCATACTGGTATGCTTCTTCAACACTCTGCAATTTGATCAAACTGGGTTCATCTTGTATAGATATTCATAGTCCATTCAAATATCTTGCAACTTGTTCAACCTCATCATCAACATGTCTAGATTTGATATTCAACTTGTAGAATACTTTTGTGTACTTCACACTAGATTGCTTCTGCTTCAAGTTCTGCAACTTTTGGAAAGGATTTATTTGATAATCAGTTGACATAAAATTTAATTTTAACTTAGCAAACCTCCACTCCCATGATTTGATCTTCTCTTTACCTCTTCTTTGTCTATCAACCTGCAAATGCTCCTGCCAAAGAGATGCATGGCCTTTCAACTAGGTACAAACATACTTCACCTTTCTTTCCTCTACGATGTTCTCAAAATCAAAATACTTATCCATCTCTGAGATCTAATCCATCAATACATCCGAATCCAACTTTCCATCATACTCCGGCAGGGTAAAATGTGGTTTAGTGTTCGTCCTACTCAAAACCCTCAATAACCTTTCTTCATCTGGATTGATCGCCGATGGATTTGCTACTTGTTTTGACAGGGCCTCTTCTTCCTCATCTTCGCTCACATCTTCAATATGTCAGCCTCTTCTTTGGGCTGTCTTAATGAATTCCAGTTGGCCTGCAATTCCTTGCAACATTTCCATCACAGCAGGTTCTGCATTCCCACATGCTCCACCATTCCTATTTCCTCTCCGCGCCATCTTCATGCCAGTCCTCTACAACTACAGGTCGGATCCATAGTTTGCCACCCTAAAACAAAATTCTTAGGACAATGCAATCTCTGGAATAAAATCTTAATCTGATACCACTTGGTGTAGTCACTGGTGAGGAGGGACCTCAAAGAGATCAATCCAGACCAGGCCGCAAGAGTAAACACAATAGAAACAAGAGGCTATGATGGAGGCAATGCAGAACTAAATATATTAGATCATGAAAACTGATTACAGATAACCAGTAACATCCATGTTACAAGATTTGACTCATTGGCCTGCTACAAACATGCTTAATTGCAAAATAGGTCACTCCCGGACCTCCAAACCTAAGATCTATCTACTATGTTCTATCTAATTTCCTTCTGGATGACTTCTAATGATCAATTACAATGATTTATATGATCCAAGAAGATCCGATCGGTCCAAAAGGAATCGAATGCCAAAGAAAAAGATCAAACGTGTAAAACCAATAGGTCGGCCTCTGCCAAAGTGATTCCTTCGGAAAATCCAAAGGATGAAGTGCAGATCAAAGGGAAGGTCAGCCACATGCCAAGGAACATCAAAATCAATGCATAGGGCTCCACAAGCTACGAAAGGGATCCAATAGATTCACCAATGCAAATAGGTCCAAACGGTTCTGGTGCCAGAAAACTGTCTTGGAATCCGGAAATGATAACTTGCTAGAAAATGATCCAAATGCTCCATGGTTTAGGAATAAGGAATATGATCATGTCCTCAAGAAAAATCCAACTCCACAAGATTCGGTGAGCCAATGCAAGAAAATGCGGAATGAAATTCTGAAACTGCAAAACAAAAAACAAACAATTTTTTTTTTTTTTTTGTTTGATGCAAGATTGCCAAGAATCGGGGATGCTCCTGCATCAGGAGGTGAAGGTTCTAGATGCGAGTTGGTCTCTAAAGAAGTTAGTGTTGCTGATTTTATCTTGAGTTTTAAGGAAAATATTTTCTACAAGTATGCAATTCACACCCATAGGTCTCAGTGGTTGGATCAATAGTTCAGGATGTGTAAGAACTCTTTCTCGATTGGCACTTTTATATCGGTGGTTGATTTTGCAAAAAACTATACCTTGCAGCCACAAAATGAGGTAAAGTCTCTGTATTATAATTCAATCTAGATTTCTATTTTTGTTCACAAAACATATAGACATGCCCCTGATAGTATAGAAGAGGATAGGAAGATAATTAGGGAGTGTCATTTTTATATGAGTGATGATAGATCACACTCCTCCGAGTATGTGCAACATTGTTTTGATAATTTTTTTGAGTTCTTGCAAGAGAAAGGTATTGCAATTTATTGTCATATCATATGTCAGATAACTGCACAGGTCAATTCAAGAATGCTTGTATGTTTTATTGGTTGAGTATAATGCATATAGAGAGGCATATACATCATATTTGGAGTTTTTTTGAAGTAGGGCATGGGAAGGGGGAACATGATGGAGCAGGTGCATGTTTGAAGAGAGCTCTAGTTAAGGAGCAATTGAGGATTTTAGGTTCAAAATTCTCTGATACATATTCTATTTTTGATTGGTGTACTTCAACATTGTCATAGGGAGGGACACTTGATTCAACAGTGCACAGATTCTTTTGGTTGGTTGAGGAGGGCATAGTGGGAGAGAAATTGGATTGTCAAACAATTAAAGATTCTTCAAAGATGCATTCATTTCACAACTTAGATGCAAGTACATGGACCATTTGGACATGAGAGTTGGCTTGTTTTTTTCAGAGTTATGTTTAGTGTGATTGGGATTAGTGCGAGCCAAGTGAGTGGGTTGATATGTGGATTCTACAATATGTAACTCTTTTATCTCAAATAATATTTATGTCAAATGATGATATGGAAAGTTCAGTTGAGTATGACCGTCTTTCAGATCTTCTATAGCCAAGATATGTTTTTGCAGTGGTTGCACCACATGGGAATGAGGAGAGACTAGACTATTGGTTGGCACAATTTAACAGGGAAAGCATAAGCTAACACAACTGGTGACAGATGATGATGGGTTCACATATCCTATAGGTTCAGTTGTTGTTGCAGGAACTTGGTTGTGGACATACATGATTAGAAAGAATGGCATACCTGCATTTGAAGACTATGAGAGACACAAAACCATTCTCATGTATTCTCACCTTATCATAGCTACAAATGTCAAGTTGTTGAAGCATCAAGCAAGACCGAAGACCAAAGAGCTATTAACAGTGAGTAGTGTTGATCATGAAGCAATATTGGATACTCTTAAGCAAAGAGATGACCCTTTAGGCACACGTGAGTAGTAGGTCTTCATTATCTCTTATTTTTTTTATCATGAATTTCATCTCAAATAATGATCATAAAACCTTAATGTTCAAGTTTGTTACGTGTATATTAAGAATATGTTAAAAATGCACGTCTACTTTGATGAACATTACTATTGTATCATGATTTTTGCATTCACGTAGTGGGTACACTCGATATAGTTTGTATAATCTGACGTCTTTGTTTATTATCATGCATTTCATTTAAAATAATGATCATAGAACCTTTATGCCAGTGCAAGTCTTTTTGAATCATTACAACACCATTGCAATACGATTTTTGCATCAACGTAGTGGGTACACTTGATATAATCCCACCTCTCCATTTATCATTATGTTTTTTTATGTGTTTATTAACAACTCTTGAAAATGGAGGTCTTTTCGATGTTCATGTTGCTTATATGTTTGTCTTCATTTATATGTAGGCATTGATCTACGTAATCTTTGCTCTCAGGACATGAGGATGTCTGGTGCACATGAAGTGGGATGCTGTATTTGTATATGAATACATTGATGTAGCTTTTTTATGATGATATATAATGTATTTGTACATGAGCACATTGGTGTAGTTGTATTGTTGATATATAATGTATTTGTAAATGAGTAAACTGGTTTAGTTGTATTAATGATATACAATGTACTTGAACATGGGTACATTGCTGTAGTTGTACCATTTTGTTCACCTCGATTTGGAGGGCTATCAATTATCAATTGATAAAATAAATTCCTTGAATTTAAAAATTCTTTATTATATTCTAAGAAGGATTGTTCTTCACTTCTCACTTAAACCCCAATTCAACCCACTCTTTGCATTCACCTTCTCTGTATATCCTCATCATTATTAATTCAATGTGACAGATTGTATTTTGTCTGCTGCTTAAAGAATATGGGGCAACTAAAAAATGTGACACTGTGTTTCATCTTCTCTGTATATCCTCATCATGCTTAATTCAATGTGACATATATTTTCGCCAACTAAAAGATCACTGTACTAAAATACTACTCCAAATATTGTAAATCTGATGCAAGATTTTGTAGGAAGACCTCACACAACCCTGTAGGTTCAAACAGATCATTCGTAGGTGCCACAGATTATGAGATACGACCTATCAAATTTTGACAGTTTTTTGTACTTAGGCACTTAAGGGACGACGCCACTAGGGTATGGCCTTGAGTGTTGGACCGAGTGGGGGGGGGGTAAAATAGGAGTATTCCTAGGGTAAAAATGCCTAACTGAATGTATTGGAACCAACAGTTTATGGTCACGATGAGCAAAATGAGAAATTAGCCCTGTGGCAACTTTTCATTTAATGAAAATGATGATTTTTTCACCAGCTGACAAAATGTTTCCCTAAGAAGACCGCTTCGAATCTTGAAAATATGAGATAGGATTTTGTAGGAATCTCTCACACTACCTTGTAGGTTCAAACAGATCATTCGTAGGTGTCACAGATTTTGAGATATAACTTGTCAAATTTTGACAATTTTTTGCACTTAGGGTGCTCAAGGGATGACGTCGATAGGGTATGGCCCTAAGAATTCGAATGAGTGGGGGGGTAAAATAGGAGCATGCTTAGGGTAAGAATTCCTAATTGGACATGCTGGGACTGACAGTTCATTCCCACGATGTGCAAAACAAGAAATTCTACCCATGGCAACATTTCATTGAATGAAACTGACGATTTTTTCGCCAACTAAAAAATCACTGTCCTAAAAATACTGCTCCAAATCTTGTAAATTAGGGCTAGGATTTTATAGGAATCCCTCACACAAACCTATAGGTTGAAACATATAATTCACAGGTGCCACAGATTCTGGGATACGACCTGTCAAATTTTGACAATTTTTTGCACTTAGGGCACTTAAGGGACGATGCCGGTAGGGTATGGCCCCGAACGTTCAATCGAGTGGGGGGGGGGAGTAAAATAAGAGCATGCCTAGGGTAATAATTCCTAAGTGGACATATTGGAACCAACGGTTTGTGGTCATGACGAGCAAAATGAGAAATTAGCCCCATGACAACTTTTCATTGAATGAAACTGACGATTTTTTTGCTAACTGACAAAATGCTGTCCTAAGAAAACCGCTAAGAATCTTAAAAATACAAGAGGGGATTTTGTAGGAAACTCTCACATGACCCTATAGGTTTAAACAAATTATTCACATGTGTCACAAATTTTGAGATACAACTTGTCAAAGTTTGACAATTTTTTCGTACTTAGGGCACTCAAGGGATGATGTCGATAGGGTATGGCCCTAAGCATTCAAATGAGTTGGGGGGGGGGTAAAATAGGAGCATGCGTAGGCTAAGAATTCCTAACCAGATGTGATCGGACTGACTATTCGCACCCACAACGTGCAAAACGAGAAATTCTCCCCATGGCAACATTTCATTGAATGAAACTAATGATTTTTTTGCTAGCTAAAAAATCGTTGTCCTAAAAATACTGCTTTGAATATTGTAAATTAGAGATAGGCTTTTGTAGGAATCCCTCACACAACCCTATAGGTAAAATAGATCATTCTCAGGTGCCATGGATTCTAAGATACGACCTATCAAATTTTAAGTTTTTCACACTTAAGGCGCTCAAGTGACGACACCGGTAGGGTATGGCCCTGAGCGTTCGACTGAGTGGGGGGGGGGGGGGCGTAAGACAAGAGAATTCCTAGGGTAAGAATGCCTAACTGGATGTGCTGGTACCGACGGTTCATGCCCACGACATGTAGAATGAGATATTCTCCCCGTGGCAATATTTCATTGAATGAAAGTGACAATTTTTTTGCCAACTGAAAAATCGCTGTCCTAAAAAGACCGCTCCGAATTTTTTAAATCCGGGATAGGATTTTGTAGGCAACCCTCATACAAACCTATAGGTTTAAATAGATAATTTTTAGGTGCCACGGATTTTGGGATACAACCTATCAAATTTTGACAATTTTTCGCACTTAGGGCGCTCAAGGGACAACACCGGTAGGGTATGGCCCTGAGCGTTCGACCGATTGGGGGGGGGTAAAAAAGGAGAATGCCTAGGGTAATAATGCCTAACTGGATGTGCTAGGACTGATGGTCCATTCCCATGATGTGCAGAACCATAAATTCTCCCCGTGGTAACATTTCATTGAATGAAACTGACGATTTTTTTGCCAACTGAAAAATCGCTGTCCTCAAATACCACTCCAAATATTGTAAATCCGAGATAGTGTTTTGTAGGAATCCCTCATGCAACCTTGTAGGTTCAAAGGGATCATTCATAGGTGCCACGAATTTTAGGATACATCCTATCAAATTTTGATAATTTTTCGCACTTAGGGCACTCAAGGGACGATGCCGGTAGGGTATGGCCCTGAGCGTTCCACCGAGTGGGGGGGGGGGTAAAATAGGAGCATGCCTAGGGTAAGAATGCCTAACCAAATATATTGGAATCGACAGTTTGTGTTCACGATGAGCAGAATGAGAAATTAGCCTCGTGGCAACTTTTCATTAAATGAAACTAACGATTTTTTCGCCAACTAACAAAACGCTGCCCTAAGAAGACCGCTGAGAATATTGAAAATATGAGGGATAATTTTGTAGACAACTCTCACAAAACCCTGTAGGTTCAAACAAATCATTCACAGGTGTCACAAATTTTGAGATACAACTTGTCAAAGTTTGACAATTTTGTGCACTTAGGGCGCTTGAGGGATGACATTGGTAGGGTATGGCCGTAAGAATTCTAACGAGTGGGGGGGGGGGGGGGGTGTAAAATAGGAGATAGTGTATCTTCTAGTAGCTAAATGAAAATCAAAACAAGTTTATTTTTAGATTTCATATATTTAGATCTTAAATTTAATGGGCAATGTGTGGAAATGGACCTCTTCACAGTATCTCCCTGCTGAGATGACTTTAATGATGGCAGATTGTTGCTAAATGTAACTGATCAATTATGGAAAAATTGCATTTTGTTGTAGAAGATGCTTTGCTACTTTTTATTTGTCATTACTAAGTACATCCATGTTATCATTATTACAAATACCATTATGGTCATTAAATTTGGTGAAGTTGCCAAAGGTAACCAAATTTAACACTTAGGATTAAGATGAAACTAATTATATACAATCCCAAGTTTATACAAACAACATTGTATTATTGATTAATTAACCATTGTTAATTATTGGATTGAAGGTTAAAGTTTAAAATAATGACGTCATGCACATGAGGAACAAGGTATATCGAATCTCAACTTTTATATATATCAAAATGTCGAATAATTACAAGAGTATGTCCATATACAAACTATGCATGCCAACTAGACGTGCGAGTATCCCAAAATGATCTATAGTTCATCCTAAACTAATGATGGATCATCAAAATTCATCCTCTTCACCACACTGCTCCTCTTTGAAGGATCCTGCATAAGAAAAATCATACCGCAATTAAGATTAGTTATATTATATAATTCACATTCGCAAAGTTAACATAAAAATCAATATACATTGAACTATAATTGAACTCTAAAATTTAATTCTTTTTTACCTCATCTCCATGTTTCCTCTTCATCTTTGGAGGAGTCTTGACATATGTCTTGGCTAGAGAAGGTATGCCATCAAGATTTTCAAACACAACCTACATATGCTCACAAACATAACATTGATAAAAGTTAGCATATAATTGTCACTAATAGAAATAAATTATATCTACTAAACACAAAATAAAATAGACACATGTACCTGATGCATCTCTTCTTCTTCTTCTTCATGTATAATGGACGTAGTCAACAAGGATGTGAAGCCAACAATTTTTTGTACATTTAAAGATGACAAGTATGTGAAACTATTAATCTATATAGACATGTATAATCACTATAAGTTATTTTAACTCTTAATTCAATCATGTTTGAATTCAATTACCTTTCCCTTGTCTCTAACTGCTCCAAAAGAGCCCGAATCATGCGGCAACACACTCACGCTACTTGTGTCCTAGAAGAGTAAAATAAGATAAACATGCAAGTTACTATATAATGTAATTAATGCCAATATAAATGATGAGCATGTATGTACAATAAAAATGTAAACGACTAGGTGCAATAATATATGTATCATATAGCTGTCAAGGCCAAATGAAATGGTTGTCAAGGTGCCATCATGGACATGTGTCAACTCCTCCTCTATCATCAACTGTTAAATAGACCATGTATATAAACATTAGTACTTAATACTATCTAGATTATAAATATTCATTTAAAATAAAATGCACTATGAAAATACAACTCTTACCACTACATTGTCAGTGCATGATGAAGGTACCTCCTCGCCTCTGGCATGTGAGGAATCTCCAAGGTATCCTACAGTCCCCATCATCACATTAGGTGCATCGTGTATTTCATGCATCTCATGAGATGTAGTGTTCGCAGGAGGATCAACAGGCTCTCCAACTGGACCTAAACATACATGCCCACACATAGCACAACTTTACGACACACAAATATGTGGACTCAAAGAGGACGTGTCAGCACCACCGGATCCACCGACACCATCACTAAAAGGCTGACCAAGTGCCCCAACCTGAGAAACCAAAAGGCTACTCAAAGAGTGAATAGCCGATATAGTCTGTGACGCTACCTCAACAATGATATCTGGATGCTGCACTGGAGGTGGGGGACCAACATGAGGAGGGGGGACATATGGGTCCTATACTACTCGAACTGCTCTAGGTCTATCTTGAGGCATACCAAAACCCACACCATGGAAAAAACTTGATGTCAAAGTAGTTGACATCCAAAAAAAACTCAACATACAATTTTTGAATGAAATAAAAGGGGACATCGAGATTGTTGTTGAGTGGTTCATCCAAAACCATCCACCAACGATCCCAAAAGTTATTCACCATATCATCATTTGTACACCATTTTATGGAAAGTTTTGTTTTTTCACATCTATGGGTTGTCCAGTGTGGGGATTGACAAACAATGCGACAATATCAACTTTTGAAATCTCAAACTCCTTGACCTGATCATAGGTCAAGCCATTTACATATCTAGCCCTCATGGAGTCTCGCCACAAAATAGCGGCATTGTGCTCCTCAGTGATGGTTTGTACATTGTTTATTATAGCTTTGAGGGGATCTAACATTTGGGCTAGACGAGGGGATTCTACTATAAACAAATGCAATGCCCCTCAATTGGTTCAAATTTTGGGCAATTAAATCCTGAATTGAGGGGGGGTTTGGCAATGGAGGGTTTGCTACAGGAGGGTTTGGTGGTTGTGATTGTTCATGATTTTCATTTTTATCCCCCATTTAACCTGATTGAATTTGAAAAATTTAATTTAATCAACAAATTTGAAAGAAAATTGTATTTCAATTAAAAAAAACTAGTTTCAATGAGAAAACCAAAAAACAAATAAAAAATACGAAAAATTGATAAAAAACAACAAAATGGCATGAAATCATACCCGAGATGAGAAAATCACAATCTTTTATGCCCAAAATCGGATATCCACTATTATCCGATATCGGATTTCTCTCCTTTAGTGTAGCCAGTGGGTGAAAATGACCCACGGGCTGTCACAGTGGGTATAAAAATACCCACAAAAATTGGATATTCGATTTTTTTAGGGTTTTTGTGTTTTAAATATTATATATCATATAATATATAATCTAATGTATATTATATAATATGTATTATATATTATATAATATATTATTATATAATAAATATATTTATATATAATATATAATATATTATATAATATATAATATATTATATATTATATATTATATATTATATATTATATAATATATAATATAATATAATATAATATAATATAATATACTATACTATAATATAATATAATATAATATACTATAGTATAATATAATATATATTTTTTTAATATAATATCCCATTAATATCAGATATCTGATTTGCTTGGGTTTTTGCCATGGCAAGATGTACTGACGTCCAAGCCAACCAAAAAGTCAACATGGATTTTTCATGTTTTTAGGTGAGTGGAGAAGGCTATTTTTTTTCATATCGCCACTTTTTGGCACACCATGATCCTACACATTCACGAATTCTCAAAGAAATGAATACAGTTGTGTGATATTTTGTAATATCAAAATGGTTTGATCTAGTTTTATTCATGCTTGCTCGACCATTATCAATTTGGTATTAGAGAATTTTTAATGCTAGGCCTTTGGGGAAGCAATGAAGAGAATGTTATCAAACAAATGTGGTTTGTTGGTATATTGTTTTTGTTTTGAAATGACACTTTTTACATTGGGGTAACACAATTATATTAAAACTATGATATATTTTTTGTTTCTCAATAAAATTTCAAAATTTAAAGTGTTTCAAAAAGAGGATGAGGAGTGCAATAAAACCTAGAAATGGTTTGACAAAATGACCATATTTTCATGAGTTTTTAAAGTAGATGTTTGGAGTGGATTTCACAAAGGAGAAGAAGAATCATTGAAGGATAAGTTAAAGGCATTTAATGTCACTAGGAATTGAGTTGGATGAAAAGGTGTTGAATGCAGTCCAAATCACATCAATTGTTTGTTGATCTCCTTAGATTAGAATTATTATGCCTTATTTTAACTATTGTAAGAAAGAATTATTATTGTCGAATTGCTAATCTTCTAGAATAGATTATTTACCCATATATCTATTTTTTATTTATGGAGATATGATAGTATGATATGTCAAGGAACCATGGTTTATCTTACATGAGAAGTTTCACTTTTTCATGGTTATAGGCAAAATAAATGATTTAATCAATATAAAGATCAGATTTGAATTAAGGAAACTCTCTATTTTGGTAGCATATTACTTTCTTTTGGTTCAATACTAAATTCATAATGCAATATTTTAACATCTTGCCTTCTTGTTAGGTTTGTTTGGTCTTCTGAATTATAACTATGGGAGAATATTTATCACAAAAAATTATAGAGGAATTTTTTTTGATAGTTAGAAATGGTGAGTTGTCTCCCTTCCCTTGCATCATTATCTTTTACAAGGTGAAAATATTAATTTTTGTTTTTCACAAAAGGCATAAGTTATACAAAAAGACAATGTGATGTGCAACATATTTGGTGTATGACCTTATTTTTTATGAATGATGTCAAAGGTTAAAATCTTCAAGTAGATTACTTTCTAGAGCTTTGATTTAAAAAGTGTAGTGCTTTTAAAAACAAGGTTTATTTCTCTAGAGATATAAGGAGAGTAAAAGTTACATTTAACTACATGTAAAACATTGAATGGATTTAAATTTTTTAAAAGAATTAAATTTGTAAGGGAGTATCAGTGATTGAGATCAATGCTTTGCATATGGCTACTTTACATGATACCTATATACTTGATACCATTGACAATTCTTTCAAAGGTTGACATGTGAAATCAAATGGATAGAGTGTAATAGGGTCCAACGAAGGTTGGAGGAAACATAGGATGGAGAAATTATGTCATCCTAAGATAGCTTCTTGCTTAGTGGTGAATTATTGCTTGAGAAGCACCTTATTTGTGTCCATTAGAAAAGGGGGGCTTCAAATCTTGATAATCTTGTGAATGTCCCTTAGAAAAGGAGGACCTAGCATCTTGAGATTTTCTTTGAGTTCATTTAATATATTCATGTTTGGTTGGGGTTGTCTGGTACAACAAAGGAGAGATTATTTCCACAACATTGAAGGAGAGATTTGACACACTCAAAAGAGTTGTGGGCTCTTGGAGAAGATTTATTATTTCATGTCTAACATTGAAAAGGGATTTGACACACTTAGAGGAGATGTGTACTTCCAAATGAATTATTTTCTCTCATTGTGAAAAGAGGTTGGAGGAACTTTATGTTATCTCATGTTGTGTAGAGGTTTGCAAGGTCTAAAGTTAAGATATCCATTGATGGAGTCAGTTTAGTGATTTCTAGTTGAGCAAGGAGGATTGGTGAATGTGCTTCATCAAAGTCTCTAGAAGGATTGTATTTGTTAGAGTAATTAGGACAATTATCTAATATTAATTAATTAGGTCATTTAATTACTCTATTCACTTAAGCTAAACTTATATGTTTTTTAGCTTTTATTTAACTAGGCTAATATTAGATTTAGTTTAGTTTGGTTATAGTTGAGCTTTATTTGGCTCATTCTTTTTCTTTAGTTCTCATAAATTTAGCTTAGGGCATCCTTGTGCTCTCTATATAAGCACATCATTATGCATTATACTTTCATCCTTTAATCTTTGATTTTGAGGAATATGGCATATTTTTCTTGCTAGTCTTGTTTGTGGAAGGTGTTCTAGTTTGTTGTTCGATCTTCCAGGCTTGTGTTCCAAAATTTAACATGGTATTCGAGTTTGGATTCAGCAAACCCATTTTCAAGCTTTGAGGGTTTCTTATCTCAAAAGCATTGTAGGGTCTTCAAGTTCAACTTCTTGTGTGGATTAGAAGTGGGCAATTTTTTATTAGCCTTTGGAGCAAAACAAGCATTCAATTTTTTTGAAATTTTTTATTTTTGGAATGTTTCTACTTTGGAAAGTTTCTATTTTTGAAACTTTTCTATTTTTAGAAGTTTTGTTTGCAAAAAAAATTAATTTTGGAAAGTTTATATTTTGAGGAAGTTTCTATTTTTGGAAACTCTTCAAGCCTGCCAAGCCCTAATTGACATGCAATTGGTTTTTTGGCCATAGATTGGTCATACGAAGTCAAAATTGCACAAACAAGGTATCATTAGAAAGTTGGTTTGGTACCGATCTATATTTGCTAGTTATTTTGTTATTTTTCTCTAATTTTTTTACAGTAGACCTTTAAATTTGACCTTCAATTTTGCACTTTTGGGGCTATATCTTGCACATTTGAACTCCATTTTTCAAAAATCATACATGATTAGAAAATTCTTAGTGTCCTCTATATATATGTTAGGTCTTTTTCTAGATTTTGCCCCAAATACATTTTATTTAATTTTTTGTGTTTTCACTATTTGATCAATTACTTGGATGTTTTGACACTTGAGATGGATCTATTTATTGGGGAAGGTTGTATTAGATGTTATTTACATGTTCAAATATTTTTGGGGTCTGATTATTTTATTTGAGGGGGTATCATGGGTTTTTTTGTTCATCCTTTTGTCATCAACCTTGTAAAGGGCAATTATGAGTTTTGGCAACATGGCATCTTGACACATCCCAAGTGGCTAGATATATATTGCCTTATTTATATGGACGAGCATACTCAAACCAGTCACTCTAGGAGGTAAATCAACTTGGGATAATATCATAGACCATGTTGTAGGTGTGATTTGTTCTAGTGTTGATTATGGCACTATGTGTGCTATATCAGACCTTGAGCTTCCTTGTGCACTTTGGACTCAACTTTGGGAGATGCATGGAGACCAACATATATCTCCATTCCTAGAGGATCTCACAATAGATCATCTTCTTCCCCTTGTACATGTAGATTTAATAACCTTTGACGATGATACTTTAAATGAGTTTGATTATATTATAGGTCTTGCATGTTTCAATGGATCAAAGTCCTATCTTCATGTTCCGAATCCTTGCATTGAGATCCTATCTCAATTATATTCATACTTTGTTGTTCCTGATCAGATTAGCATTAGCTCTTGTATAGATCATATTGATTCAGTGCAACATAATATTGTTCTTCCAAACACAACTACTTGGGATTCATATCTTATAGACATATCATCATTTTTTGTAGAGTCTCATATTGCAGATACGAAGGATTATTTTGAGAACATTCATCTCCTCTTTGCTGATAGCCACATCAACATTATCATTTTATCTTCATTTCCCATGGAGCTTGTTCTTTATCTATTTTTGTAGAGTCCTAATTTGTCACCTCCTACATTGATTGGGCATGTATTTTATTGATTTGTGGCATCATCGTCTATCATGGACATAGTAACATATGAGTAGTTTCTAGATTCACACACAATTTGGATTTCAATTCCTACATCTTCCTATTTATGGGAGTAGCTTCTCCTATCTCCAAAAGATTTATTTCTTCCTGAGGGGAGAAATGTTGTTTGCAGGTAGTGGATCTTGTTCTATCTTTAGGCATTCATCATTGACACATGACCTACTTCTTCATTGGGGGGATTCCTATCCTCATTTTCTCTCTCTATTATTGGGGAACATTCATTGTACTGTTGTGACCAAAACAATCCTTGGGGAGTCACATTGACTCCTCCTTATTTCCTTCTTTCTCTAGTATAATTATTGTATTTTCTCTCTTCTGGAGAGGAGTTTTCTCCCACTAGATTTTTCTCCTTTTCTAAATTTGTGAGAGTTACATTGGTTTGTACATGAGTACTTGATCAGGCCTTAGTTGTTGAGAATCATTCATTCATGCATGCATTCATCTTTAGCTCTTTATCTTATCCCTATGTTAATCTTAAAGCGGGCCGTTGGAGTAGTTAGGACAA
Organism: Cryptomeria japonica; assembly: GCF_030272615.1. Lineage (NCBI taxonomy): Eukaryota > Viridiplantae > Streptophyta > Pinopsida > Cupressales > Cupressaceae > Cryptomeria > Cryptomeria japonica. The sequence continues at coordinate 577,849,620 of NC_081415.1, read as the reverse complement.
TTATCTATGTATTAATTAATTAGATCCTTTAATTATTTTATTCACTTAAGCTAAATTTAGGTTCTTTTTAGCTTTTATTTAATTAGACTAATGCTAACTTCACTTCTAATTTAGCTATAATTGAGCTTTATTTAGCTCCTCATGCTTTTTCTTTACTTCTCCTAAATTTAGTTTAAGGCATTCTTGTGCTTTCTATATAAGCAGATCATTATGCATTGTAATTTCATCCTACAATCTTTTCTTTTGAGGAATATGGCATTTTTTTTCTACTCTCATTTGTGGAAGGTGTTTTAGTTTGCTGTTTGATCTTGTAGGCTTGTGTTGCAAAATTTTTTGTCACAAAATTCAATAGTATTCAACTCTTGCAATATTTCACCTTTGTACGAATTAATGTAATAAAGTTAGGAGTATTGAAATATTACATTTATTTTATATAGCTTTATTTATATATTTAAAGACTACAAGATTCAGGTATAGCACCCCCCTATAAACTATAGTTCGCTGGGTAAATTTTTTAATGTGACTGATGATGTTGACGTGACACACCCTTTGGTACCACGTGGGTTGGTGGAGGCTAGACCTCATGACCTCATGCTTTACCTCTAGAAGTTCTCGACAATCAATCTAGGCCCCCAGCCCATTATATAGTTTAAGTTTAAATTAGTAAATAAAGTTAGTAATTTTATAGTTAGGTTTTGAGAATTTATTCCCATAAGTAGCTTTAAGGTAGTTGTTATAAAAATAAAGGCTTTACAAAGTCAACTGGTTATTTAATGTGAATGTTATCAAATTGAAGAATCCTCAAAGAATGTATCAAAATGGTTTGATCCGGTTTTCTTCATGCTTGATCTATCATTATCAAGTTATGTATGAAACTGATCAAATACCTTATTTTTCCTATCCTATTTTGTCAATGATTATGTAAAGATGATGAAAATTAATTTTCAAACTTTGATACTAGGCTTCTTTCCACACATATGTATGAATGGTTTTATGCAGAAAAAATGGACTTTAAGGTGAAATGTTGAATATACGAGCTCATAAAGTAGGAAGGAACAAGTTTGCATCCTTATTGGTAAGTTTTTTAAATTTCTTGAAGTTAAGCTTATGGATGGAGTGGGACAAAAATAGTTACACATTAATAAATATGTCATTAATTTTTTTAATTTTTATTTTTGTAACAAACAAGTTTATAGAGTGGTACAATATAACTTTACATTTGAATTAGCAAGTTTTATACATTTCTTGAATTTAATAGTGTTCATAAAGGAGTGTAGAAAAAGTTTGCATTTTAATGGATAATTTTTATGATTTTTTAAATTTTAAGTGAGTTTAATAAAAGAGGAGAGCAAAATTTGCATGTTAATGAATACATTTTACATATTTGTTTAATTTTAATAAATGTTATTATTAATCTAGGAATTAGGGTTTCTTTATACTTGGAAATTGGTTTTCCTTGAATTTTTTAATTGAGTCATTTTCTCTTTTAATGATTAACTAGGATTGTTGGTGTCTATATAACTTGCATGAATCCCTTAGGCATGTCCATCTCCATAATACCCTCTCATTCTACTCTATTGGTTAGGTTTTTAAAGAAATATTATGGTTTGTTATACATCATTCTAGTAATGTTAAAAATATTTCACCCATATTACTATAAGTTACTTAATTTCAAACATGGAGTCCACATATTTTCTCCATTGACATGCAATTACATAATGTGGTATCATTGTGAATGACAATGATTGTTGGTAGATTGCTTTCTAAAAGAAGCGCCGCTTAAAATGATTGTCCATAGGTATTGTAAAAAGACTTACATAAAGTTAATAGTAAACATTTAAATTATAAAAGAATAGAATTTGTGAAGAGAAATGAGATTTAGAAAAAAAGTAATCTATTTTAGAATATTTTATATTACTTATGGATCAATTGAATTACAATTATTTATATGATTTGAGTTAGGGTTCACTAAGATTTCAATTTGAATTTAAAAAATAACTAAAACATTATAACATCGACACCTCAAAAATGATATCTCTCAATGAAATCTTATAATTTCATAAAATATATGTATCATCTATTTGATTGAGGCGGGATACACTTGAACTTTTTAGATAACTGCTTAAAAGAAACTACCTGGGGCACATGAGGAGTGAACACCCAACCAAAAAACTAAAGCCAAAACTAAAAAGTGCAAAAAGCCAACAAACAACTAGAACAAAATCGCTACACATAAAGACAAAAAAAGTTAGACAACCAACCATCCACTTTTGACACAAAGGAATGGCCTATTGAGTGGGGGCATTATCATTTATCAATAAAAGATAGTTTTTTGTTAGAATCTTTTCCTTAGCACAAAGTCACAGAATCCAGAGTAGCCTTAACAATAGAGGTGAGGGGGTTAGTGCCGTAGAAGGAGACTCTAGATGTCTCTTCCTCTTTGTTTTCCTTCGTTCAATCTCCTCTTTGATAGCATGCAAAGAGGCATAATTCTTCATTGCCATTTCCTTGCTCAGAGGAGTCATGTCCTCAACTTTTCTTTTCATGGCCTCGTGATTTTCCTTCAACTCAACCATGTCTTTCCTCTCATCCATCTGATTGATCTTTGCATTGAATTCTTTAAGCTTCTCGTCCCCGATCTCCTAATTTTCCAATTTCTCCACCATATTGTTAGTCACCTTCCAAACCCTCTCCTCTTTTTCTTCCAAAGCCCATAATTATCCACCTAAAATCTCATACTTAGATTAGCCATTGTTGTCCACCTCCCCAAAATCAAACCTAGCTATTTAAGGTAGCCTAATGTTCAGATTGAATGTCACCATTAGTTTTTTCCTTCACGCATTAAGTCAGATACATATTACATAATCTATTTCTATTTCTTGGTGCCGACATGCCCTTCACAGACCTCTCATGGAGAACGTATGAGCGAGAATGAGATCGAAATGTTGCGTGTTTAAAAGTAATTTGTAAATAATCTTTTCTTCCAGATAATTATCTCCCTTAGAAATGGCCAATGTGGGAACTCTGTGAATCAATCGGTCAACGTGGGAACTGTATTAATTATTGCTAAAGTGTGTAAGGTAAGGCAACTGGAAGCGTGTTGCCATTAAATTTTACACGGGAAAACTATACTCAGCAAAGTGCTTCGCGTACGTTACCGATTCGAACCTGTGACATTAGCCTTTAGGGTATGGTGAAAATTGGTTTACAATAAAGCACGTCCTTTATACAACAGCTCCCATGGTATTCGGTAAGAACAATACGTGGAAGGCAACACAAAAGGTAAAGTGAAAGCGACAGTCTCCGAGGAATAACCCTAGCTCACCAGAAAATTATTAAAAACAAATCTTCAGTTTACTATTCCGAATCAAGTGTCACATCTTAAAGGTTGGTGTGATAAGGGAGGCAATTGACGTGGCAATTGTTTGTTCTTTAATTAGAAACTCCTCTCGGTTTCAGTTTACATCTTAACCTAATCTTAAATAGCTTTCACAACTCTTACCAGCCTTTTGTATAAATAGAGATCAATAATCACTTTTTGTTAGGAGTCTCTATTGTATTATACAGAAGATCAGGATTCTCTGTTTTGTGCATTTTTGATAGACATGATGAGTTTGAACGGTGATCTTATCACAGATATCTTAGGCCGTGTGGATGGCATAACACTTGCCAGTGCTGGCTGTGTTTCGTCACAATTTTGGTCGATTGCAAAAGAGGAGAAGATATGGGAAGAGAAATGCTCTTCTCTCTGGCCTTCCACACAGGACTCAGATGTCAAAAAATTCATCTCTTCTTCACTGGGTGGCTTCAGAAAATTCTATGCAAGCTGTTTTCCAGCCATTGCTTATGATGAGTCTCTCAACAGGCATAAGGTGAAGAAGGTATGTGATTCTCTTCCCTCTGATTTTGTGTCACTTGTAGATATAACATACAAGGATAAAACCATCTATTCTAAAGTTGTGTGGGGCATCCCCTGTGCTGAAGAGGAATTTGACACCTGGTTCTCTAACTGCCCATTCAAAATGGAGCTCATTAACTTTTATGATGTTGAAGATGAGGACCAGACCTTTGGAAATGGGATGCCAAAGATTGACACAGTTGAGAAGGTGAAGAAGGATTGGAATTTCTGGGGGCAATTGATGGAAAATATTAGGTTAAGCTGTATTATGGTGAACAAGAGAACCGGACAAGCAGCTAATCTTTCAAGCTGGAGCACTTTGTCTGAGCAGAGTGATTGGGCTTCTCATATGGACGTTGTCATATCCTTTGGCTCCATATTACCTGCTCACAACATATTGCCTTGTGAATCTGTACAGTGTATCCTTGTAATGAAGTGTAGACTGTCGGATAGTTTGAAGATCACCGAGCTTAGCATGCGGTTGGAAGACACGATGGGAGGTTGGGTTAATGGGAGGGACAGTCTTCTCATTCTGGAAAGAGGTCTGGGTTGCAGAAGAAGCAATAACCAGATCCAGATTTTTGCATCTTATCAAAAGCACTTGAATGAACGGGGCAAATTGAAAGAGACAAACATAAGAAATAAAGGGCGTCCTGATATGATCTGTATTCTAAGTGGCATTGTTGCCGCTGCTTCGTTTTGTTATTTCGTTTTCAGAGCGAGTGGTGCCATACTGGGACTCTGATCAAGACATCGTTGATAGATTGATTATGAAAATATGGTGATAGTTGAACGGGGTTTCTTATAACATAATTGGAAAATGGGACAGTACTGTAAATTTAATTTCGAAGTTGATTGATGGTAAAGGAAATTGGAATATGGAGTATGTAAAGTAGTAGTTAATTCTTTGGAAGCATATTACTGTAATCACAATTGTTTATATCTTATATATTTTTTATATATAAACAAATATTTCTTATTAGTATTGTTATTAGTTTTTCTTGATAGTCAAGAAAATAAATAGTTCTGATCAATTGAAGAAATTAGAAAAACATAATAACACAGGAGTCTTTATATTCATTCAAATGGAGATTACAAGCTTCTTGATGACATGATCAAGGGTCAAGTGATCTAATAATCAGAGAAAAAAAACGAAAACAATTCTAGCTTAATAAATAAAGGTCTTTGGCACATGAATGCCACCTAAAAAATAGAAAAACAAACATGCATATTCATGCACAATTACAGTTAGCTTTTTAATACAAATTTAATTTTTTAAAAAGGATATCTTTAACTGCATTTCTTTTCACACAAGTGAGAGAAATTAATATTCCAACTCTATATTTAGAACACTTATTTTTATCACCAAAACTGAACAAACATTGAAATTAATGTACCAATAAATAGGTAGGTTATTTATGCATCCATTGGATGCAATTTGCTTGATTTAATGGTCAATCATATTGAAAATTTTTAGTATATTTCTTTTTATTTCTATAGTTAGAATTTATTTGTTTTCTTGTTAGCTTAAATTGGTAACCCCAAGTGCACAATTCATTTTTTATTTATTTATTATTTTTATGTAAGGAGCTTTAATCATTTGTTTGCAACTATACATAGGTAAAATATGGCATAGAATATTTTTTTGGAGTACAAATATGACATCTTTGTACATATTCTTAAAATGATCAATGATCTTATTATTGAATGCACATTTAATGTAAATATGTTTCTTGAGCTTTTCAATCACTATGCCTATATGTCTATTTTCCTCTGGACTGATGTGCTTGCTTATTCATTATGTGCTTCTCCACTTTGTTGGTGATTCTAGCTACTGTTGACTTATCCATTTTGTGCTTCATTTGAGAGATTTGAGAGACAAAGACTTTCAACATTGTTCATTTCTATTGGTATTTTATTGCTACTGATATTTTGCTACTTCCTTTAAATCTTATTTCATTTTTCTAAAGTGGGTTTTAAAATTCATAAATTTTCTTCCTTTAAATCTTATTTGGTTTTTTTAAATTGGGTTTTAAATTTCATAAAAGTGAACAGTTTACAACCGTGGATCCACTTTTTAATAAAATTATGATTCCATTTGCCCAGAGTTGTATTATGCTCTTTGCATATAAAGTAATAGTTACAGTTATTACAACTTTTTTAAAATAAATTTTATTATTATTTTAAACAAGGTCATGTTATGCTCTTGACATAAGGTAGTACCTAGTTATAGTTATTACAACTCTTTTTAAACCAATTTTATTATTATCAATATATCCAACTTTGTCTATCAATTAGCAAGGTAATCAACTCTAGCATATTTAGCCAGGGCTTTACCTCTTTTTACCCCATATGTTTCCCTGTTGCAAGAATGTTGCAATGAAATTGTTGTTGTGTATTTATTTAGATTATTATTTCTTTTGAAGTTTATTTCTATGAAACTTGAAAAAATAAAGTATTCATGTTATCTTTCTAATAGATTATTCACACTGTTAACTTAAGGAAGGGATTACATTCATACTAATTTATTTTTGCTCTCCTTCTCCGAGGTATCGCTTGTATGACATAATTATCCAAGGTATTCATGTTTTTTTTGTTAGATGTCATTTATAGTGACATTCTTGTTGTTGTAAGATATTTATAATTTTTTTATTAGTTTATTTACAATGGCATTCTTCTTCTTTTTTTGATCGATAAAAGGCTGAGGCCAAGGAATTTTATTAATTAAAAAATAGTTACATTTACATTTACACCTCCATTCAGTGCGGGCACCAGTAGGAAAGAAAACCTCCAGTCTAGCCCAGATCCCTCAAGGATCAGAAGAAATATTAAGACTTAAGTTACAAATTGAGATAAAAGATCACGAGGGATCTTGTCCAAAATAGACATGAGGATTGCATGTGAGAGTCCTTTCTGTAAAGTTGACCAACATATTGCCCCTCTCTTGGAATGATCCTACTACTTGAAAGCGACAACCCTTTCTATTCTTGAAAAACATGGTTAAGCATGCTCTGCTCCCTAAGCTGCACAAAATCTTAAATATTTCTTACCAGAATGTTAGGAGAAGGAAAACCAAACAAAAGTCAACTTCTGACTTACAAAATTAGTTATACCTGTCTAGATGGTCACCCAGAGAAGATGCAAAAATCAAGATATTAGTATCGAAAATCTTCAGAAATATAATGCGTAGTCAATGATTACCCATCGGAGAATGAAAGATAAACTCAATGAACAATCAACCAATTCCATAAATATTTCTACAAAGAGATCGCGGGGAACTACCTTCCATCCTAGAAAATATTTCAAACAAGAGCCTTCCAGCCCTAATTTAGTGTCATGGGCAGCATAAGTGAGATATCAAATCGTCCCTAATGTTAATAATATTATTCTTGAGATTACTAGGGGGAAGTTAAAATTGAAAGAAGATAAATATTGAAATATACATCAGGGTCTATTAATCTTAAAGTCTGAGAAAAAAGGCATGTGATAAAGGTTATATATGAACATATATACATATGACTGTATAAAAGTATGGTTATAAAGATGAATTCCTGAATATATTCCTCATATATGAATGTATATATATATATATATATATATATATATATATATATATATATATATATATATATATATATATATATATATATATATATATATAGGTTTGAATTGCGGTCATGAAAGGCTTAGAGAGCCTGAGGGTAACTGGGACCGGTCATACACAGAAGATGATGTAGCAAAGCCTAAACACAACTTAACAAAATCTTGAAGCTAAGATAAAGCTTCCCAGTGTCATTATAGCTCGACACTTCTGAAGATCAAAGTATAAACACAGCTTATCAGAGCGAACCTAAATCTAATAATATTATTCTGGAGAATACTAGGGAGAAACTAAATTTGAAAGAAAGATGAATATTGAAATATGCCTCAGAGTCTATTAATTTTTAAAGTCTGAGTAAAAAGCAGGTAATTAAGAATATATATATGAACATATATACATATAACTGTATTTAAATATGGTTATGAAGATGTGTGTCTGAATATATCCCTTATATAGAGATGAATATATTCCTCATATAGAGATGAATATATTCCTCATTATAGCCCGTAACTTTAGAAGATCCAAACAAAGACATATCACCATGAAAGATCAAAATTTACACAAAAGGAACCCTGAATGCAGAGTCCTAGCTGCTTGCCTTCCAAAGGAAGCTTCAGCCCTTCCAACATGGATAGCGTAGTGGGCTATCGTTCATCATAGGTATTGATTAAACAAAGATTCCTTCATGCCCAATGAGTTGATATGATGCATGGAGTGAAAGAACATCTAAGCGCGTCCAGCCCAGGAATACTAGAAATAAGAATCAAAATTTGAAAGAACCACATTTTGCAAATATATAAGCATATATACATATATCTGTATATAAATGT